>NW_015091216.1:31456-43163 GCF_001431845.1 Calidris pugnax | reverse complement strand
GGTTTTCTGGCAGGTGGGAAAGTGCAAACTCTCCAAAAACACAATTTTGGGGCGTTTAAAGGGCTTTCGTGCGCCCATCTCGTGGTTTTCTTATGGGTGGGGAGAGGCAAAGTTTTCAAAAATAAGATTTTTGGGGCACTCAAAGGGTTTTCATGCTCCCGTTCTGGGGTTTTCTGGCAGGTGGGAAAGTGCAAACTCTCCAAAAACACAATTTTGGGGCGTTTAAAGGGCTTTCGTGCGCCCATCTCGTGGTTTTCTTATGGGTGAGGAGAGGCAAAGTTTTCAAAAATAAGATTTTTGGGGCACTCAAAGGGTTTTCATGCTCCCGTTCTGGGGTTTTCTGGCAGGTGGGAAAGTGCAAACTCTCCAAAAACACAATTTTGGGGCGTTTAAAGGGCTTTCGTGCGCCCATCTCGTGGTTTTCTTATGGGTGAGGAGAGGCAAAGTTTTCAAAAATAAGATTTTGGGGCATTTAGAGGGTTTTTGTGCTCCCATCCCGGGGTTTTCTGGCAGGTGGAAAAGTGCAGACTTTCCAAAAACACAATTTTAGGGCACTTTAAGTGTTTTCATGCTCCCATTCTGGGGTTTTCTGGCAGGTGGGAAAGTGCAAACTCTCCAAAACCAAGATTTTGGGGCATTTTAAGGGTTTCGTGTGCCCATCCCATGGTTTTCTGGCAAGTGGGAAAGTGCAAACTCTTCAAAAACACAATTTTAGGCCATTTTAAGGGTTTTCGTGCACCCATCTTGCGGTTTTCTGGCAGGTGGGAAAGTGCGAACTCTCCAAAACCACGATTTTAGGGCATTTAGAGGGTTTTTGTGCGCCCATCTCACGGTTTTCTTATGGGTGGGGAGATGCAAAGTTTTTGGAAGTGAGATTTTGGGGCATTTTAAGGGTTTTCGTGCTCCCGTTCTGGAGTTTTCTGGCAGGTGGGAAAGTGCAAACTCTTCAAAACCAAGATTTTGGGGCATTTAAAGGGCTTTCGTGCGTCCATCCCGCAGTTTTCTTACGGGTGGGGAGAGGTAAACTTTTCAAAAACTGGATTTTGGGGCATTTAGAGGGTTTTCGTGCGCCCGTCTCGCGGTTTTCGTATGGGTGGGGAGAGGCAAAGTTTTTAAAAATAAGATTTTGGGGCATTTGAAGTGTTTTCGTGCTCCCATCCTGCAGTTTTCTGGCAGGTGGGAAAGTGCAAACTCTCCAAAACCAAGATTTTGGGGCATTTAGAGGGTTTTCGTGCTCCTGTCCCACGGTTTTCTTATGGGTGGGGAGAGGCAAAGTTTTCAAAAGTGAGATTTTGGGGCATTTAAGTGTTTTCGTGCGCCCATTCCGTGGTTTTCTGGCAGGTGGGAAAGTGCAAACTCTTCAAAAACACAATTTTAGGGCATTTTAAGGGTTTTCGTGCACCTATTCCGGGGTTTTCTGGCAGGTGGGAAAGTGCAAACTCTCCAAAACCACGATTTTGGGGCATTTAGAAGGTTTTCATGCTCCCGTCTCATGGTTTTCTTATGGGTGGGGAGAGGCAAAGTTTTCAAAAGTAAGATTTTGGGGCATTTAGAGGGTTTCCGTGTGCCCATCTGGCAGGTGGGAAAGTGCAAACTCTCCAAAACCAAGATTTTGGGGCATTTTAAGGGTTTCGTGTGCCCATCCCATGGTTTTCTGGCAAGTGGGAAAGTGCAAACTCTTCAAAAACACAATTTTAGGCCATTTTAAGGGTTTTCGTGCACCCATCTTGCGGTTTTCTGGCAGGTGGGAAAGTGCGAACTCTCCAAAACCACGATTTTAGGGCATTTAGAGGGTTTTTGTGCGCCCATCTCACGGTTTTCTTATGGGTGGGGAGATGCAAAGTTTTTGGAAGTGAGATTTTGGGGCATTTTAAGGGTTTTCGTGCTCCCGTTCTGGAGTTTTCTGGCAGGTGGGAAAGTGCAAACTCTTCAAAACCAAGATTTTGGGGCATTTAAAGGGCTTTCGTGCGTCCATCCCGCAGTTTTCTTACGGGTGGGGAGAGGTAAACTTTTCAAAAACTGGATTTTGGGGCATTTAGAGGGTTTTCGTGCGCCCGTCTCGCGGTTTTCGTATGGGTGGGGAGAGGCAAAGTTTTTAAAAATAAGATTTTGGGGCATTTGAAGTGTTTTCGTGCTCCCATCCTGCAGTTTTCTGGCAGGTGGGAAAGTGCAAACTCTCCAAAACCAAGATTTTGGGGCATTTAGAGGGTTTTCGTGCTCCTGTCCCACGGTTTTCTTATGGGTGGGGAGAGGCAAAGTTTTCAAAAGTGAGATTTTGGGGCATTTAAGTGTTTTCGTGCGCCCATTCCGTGGTTTTCTGGCAGGTGGGAAAGTGCAAACTCTTCAAAAACACAATTTTAGGGCATTTTAAGGGTTTTCGTGCACCTATTCCGGGGTTTTCTGGCAGGTGGGAAAGTGCAAACTCTCCAAAACCACGATTTTGGGGCATTTAGAAGGTTTTCATGCTCCCGTCTCATGGTTTTCTTATGGGTGGGGAGAGGCAAAGTTTTCAAAAGTAAGATTTTGGGGCATTTAGAGGGTTTCCGTGTGCCCATCTCGCGGTTTTCTTATGGGTGGGGAGAGGCAAAGTTTTCAAAAATTGGATTTTAGGGCATTTTAAGGGCTTTTGTGCTCCTATCCCGTGGTTTTCTGGCAGGTGGGAAAGTGCTAATTCTCCAAAACCAAGATTTTAGGGCATTTAGAGGGTTTTTGTGCTCCCATCCCGGGGTTTTCTCGCAGGTGGGAAGGCGCAAAGTTTTTAAAAATAAGATTTTGGGGCATTTTAAGGGTTTTCGTGTTCCCAATCCGGGGTTTTCTTGCAGGCGGGAAGGCTCAAAGTGTTCAAAATAGAGGATTTAGGGGCATTTTAAGGGTTTTCGTGCTCCTGTCCCACGGCTTTCTTATGGGTGGGGAGAGGCAAAGTTTTCAAAAGTGAGATTTTGGGGCATTTAAGTGTTTTCGTGCGCCCATTCCGTGGTTTTCTGGCAGGTGGGAAAGTGCAAACTCTTCAAAAACACAATTTTAGGGCATTTTAAGGGTTTTCGTGCACCTATTCCGGGGTTTTCTGGCAGGTGGGAAAGTGCAAACTCTCCAAAACCACGATTTTGGGGCATTTAGAAGGTTTTCATGCTCCCGTCTCATGGTTTTCTTATGGGTGGGGAGAGGCAAAGTTTTCAAAAGTAAGATTTTGGGGCATTTAGAGGGTTTCCGTGTGCCCATCTCGCGGTTTTCTTATGGGTGGGGAGAGGCAAAGTTTTCAAAAATTGGATTTTAGGGCATTTTAAGGGCTTTTGTGCTCCTATCCCGTGGTTTTCTGGCAGGTGGGAAAGTGCTAATTCTCCAAAACCAAGATTTTAGGGCATTTAGAGGGTTTTTGTGCTCCCATCCCGGGGTTTTCTCGCAGGTGGGAAGGCGCAAAGTTTTTAAAAATAAGATTTTGGGGCATTTTAAGGGTTTTCGTGTTCCCAATCCGGGGTTTTCTTGCAGGCGGGAAGGCTCAAAGTGTTCAAAATAGAGGATTTAGGGGCATTTTAAGGGTTTTCGTGCTCCCATCTTGCGGTTTTCTTGAAGGTGGGAAGGCGCAAAGTGTTCGAAAAGTAAGATTTTGGGGCATTTAAAGGGTTTTGGTGCTCCTGTCGTGCGGTTTTCTTATGGGTGGGGAGAGGCAAAGTTGTTGAAAATAAGATTTTTGGGGCATTTTAAGGGTTTTCGTGCTCCCGTCGCGCGGTTTTCTTGAAGGTGAGAAGGCACAAAGTGTTCAAAAAGTAAGATTTGGGGGCATTTAGAGGGTTTTTGTGCTCCCGTTGCGCGGTTTTCTTATGGGTGGGGAGAGGCAAAGTTTTTAAAAATAGGATTTTGGGGCATTTTAAGGGTTTTTGTGCTCCCGTTGCGCGGTTTTCTTATGGGTGGGGAGAGGCAAAGTTTTCAAAAATTGGATTTTAGGGCATTTTAAGGGCTTTTGTGCTCCTATCCCGTGGTTTTCTGGCAGGTGGGAAAGTGCTAATTCTCCAAAACCAAGATTTTAGGGCATTTAGAGGGTTTTTGTGCTCCCATCCCGGGGTTTTCTCGCAGGTGGGAAGGCGCAAAGTTTTTAAAAATAAGATTTTGGGGCATTTTAAGGGTTTTCGTGTTCCCAATCCGGGGTTTTCTTGCAGGCGGGAAGGCTCAAAGTGTTCAAAATAGAGGATTTAGGGGCATTTTAAGGGTTTTCGTGCTCCCATCTTGCGGTTTTCTTGAAGGTGGGAAGGCGCAAAGTGTTCGAAAAGTAAGATTTTGGGGCATTTAAAGGGTTTTGGTGCTCCTGTCGTGCGGTTTTCTTATGGGTGGGGAGAGGCAAAGTTGTTGAAAATAAGATTTTTGGGGCATTTTAAGGGTTTTCGTGCTCCCGTCGCGCGGTTTTCTTGAAGGTGAGAAGGCACAAAGTGTTCAAAAAGTAAGATTTGGGGGCATTTAGAGGGTTTTTGTGCTCCCGTTGCGCGGTTTTCTTATGGGTGGGGAGAGGCAAAGTTTTTAAAAATAGGATTTTGGGGCATTTTAAGGGTTTTTGTGCTCCCATCCCGGGGTTTTCTTGAAGGTGGGAAGGAGCAAAGTGTTGAAAAATAAGATTTTTGTGGCATTTTAAGGGCTTTCATGCTCCCATCCCGCAATTTTCCTGCAAGTGGGAAGGCGCAAAGTGTTCGAAAAGTAAGATTTTGGGCCATTTTAAGTGTTTTCGTGCTCCCAATCCGGGGTTTTCTTGCAGGAGGGAAGGCTCAAAGTGTTCAAAATAGAGGATTTTGGGGCATTTTAAGGGTTTTCATGCTCCCATTCCAGGGTTTTCTTGAAGGTGGGAAAGTGCAAACTCTCCAAAAACACGATTTTAGGGCATTTAAAGGGTTTTCGTGCACCCATCTCACGGTTTTCTTATGGGTGGGGAGAGGCAAAGTTTTCAAAAATTGGATTTTGGGGCATTTTAAGGGTTTTCGTGCTCCCATTCCAGGCTTTTCTCGCAGGCGGAAAGGCTCAAAGTGTTCAAAAATAAGATTTTGGGGTGTTTAAAGGGCTTTTGTGCTCCCATCTCATGGTTTTCCTGAAGGTGGGAAGGTGCAAAGTGTTAAAAAATAAGATTTTAGGGCATTTTAAAGGTTTTTGTGCTCCCGTCGCGCGGTTTTCTTATGGGTGGGGAGAGGCAAAGTTTTCAAAAATAGGATTTTGGGGCATTTTAAGGGGTTTTGTGCTCCCATTCTGGGGTTTTCTTGCAGCTGGGAAGGCGCAGAGTGTTCAAAAATAAGATTTTGGGGCATTTTAAGGGTTTTCATGCTCTCATCCCGGGGTTTTCTTGAAGGTGGGAAGGCGCAAAGTGTTCGAAAAGTAAGATTTTGGGGCATTTAAAGGGTTTTGGTGCTCCTGTCGTGCGGTTTTCTTATGGGTGGGGAGAGGCAAAGTTGTTGAAAATAAGATTTTTGGGGCATTTTAAGGGTTTTCGTGCTCCCGTCGCGCGGTTTTCTTGAAGGTGAGAAGGCACAAAGTGTTCAAAAAGTAAGATTTGGGGGCATTTAGAGGGTTTTTGTGCTCCCGTTGCGCGGTTTTCTTATGGGTGGGGAGAGGCAAAGTTTTTAAAAATAGGATTTTGGGGCATTTTAAGGGTTTTTGTGCTCCCATCCCGGGGTTTTCTTGAAGGTGGGAAGGAGCAAAGTGTTGAAAAATAAGATTTTTGTGGCATTTTAAGGGCTTTCATGCTCCCATCCCGCAATTTTCCTGCAAGTGGGAAGGCGCAAAGTGTTCGAAAAGTAAGATTTTGGGCCATTTTAAGTGTTTTCGTGCTCCCAATCCGGGGTTTTCTTGCAGGAGGGAAGGCTCAAAGTGTTCAAAATAGAGGATTTTGGGGCATTTTAAGGGTTTTCATGCTCCCATTCCAGGGTTTTCTTGAAGGTGGGAAAGTGCAAACTCTCCAAAAACACGATTTTAGGGCATTTAAAGGGTTTTCGTGCACCCATCTCACGGTTTTCTTATGGGTGGGGAGAGGCAAAGTTTTCAAAAATTGGATTTTGGGGCATTTTAAGGGTTTTCGTGCTCCCATTCCAGGCTTTTCTCGCAGGCGGGAAGGCTCAAAGTGTTCAAAAATAAGATTTTGGGGTGTTTAAAGGGCTTTTGTGCTCCCATCTCATGGTTTTCCTGAAGGTGGGAAGGTGCAAAGTGTTAAAAAATAAGATTTTAGGGCATTTTAAAGGTTTTTGTGCTCCCGTCGCGCGGTTTTCTTATGGGTGGGGAGAGGCAAAGTTTTCAAAAATAGGATTTTGGGGCATTTTAAGGGGTTTTGTGCTCCCATTCTGGGGTTTTCTTGCAGCTGGGAAGGCGCAGAGTGTTCAAAAATAAGATTTTGGGGCATTTTAAAGTTTTTTGTGCTCCCGTCGCGCGGTTTTCTTATGGGTGGGGAGAGGCAAAGTTTTCAAAAATAGGATTTTGGGGCATTTTAAGGGGTTTTGTGCTCCCATTCTGGGGTTTTCTTGCAGCTGGGAAGGCGCAGAGTGTTCAAAAATAAGATTTTGGGGCATTTTAAGGGTTTTCATGCTCTCATCCCGGGGTTTTCTTGAAGGTGGGAAGGCGCAAAGTGTTCGAAAAGTAAGATTTTGGGCCATTTTAAGTGTTTTCGTGCTCCCAATCCGGGGTTTTCTTGCAGGAGGGAAGGCTCAAAGTGTTCAAAATAGAGGATTTTGGGACATTTAAAGGGTTTTCGTGCTCCCGTCATGCGGTTTTCTTATGGGTGGGGAGAGGCAAAGTTTTCAAAAACTGGATTTGGGGCATTTTAAGGTTTTTTGTGCTCCCATTCCGGGGTTTTCTTGCGGGTGGGAAGGCTCAGAGTGTTCAAAAATAAGATTTTGGGGCATTTTCCTGGCCTTCCCCAGTTCTTACTGGTCTCTGCTGGGCGCTCTCCATCCCTTTTTTGGGATCCTCCGAGGGATTTTGGGGGACTTTGGGTGGTTTTTAGGGTCTCCCTTCCCCCTGGCAGCCGCTGCGGGGGCCGTTTGGGGAGGAGTGGATGCAGGAGCCAAAATCGAGCGATTTTGCGTAACCTCCCCCCAAAAAAATTTTTATTTATTTATTAATTTTTTTTTTTAAAGCTGAAATTCCTTCCTTCCTGTCCACCAGGATCTGTGGGGAGTGGTTGAGGGGGGGGTGGGTTTTTGGAGACGCTGGGATCATCCCTCAAGGACCCGACTTTCCACCAAGACGCCGATTTTCTCACTTTTGGGGTTTTTTTGGTGGGGAGGGAAGGCTCAAAGTGTTCAAAATAGAGGATTTTGGGACATTTAAAGGGTTTTCGTGCTCCCGTCATGCGGTTTTCTTATGGGTGGGGAGAGGCAAAGTTTTCAAAAACTGGATTTGGGGCATTTTAAGGTTTTTTGTGCTCCCATTCCGGGGTTTTCTTGCGGGTGGGAAGGCTCAGAGTGTTCAAAAATAAGATTTTGGGGCATTTTCCTGGCCTTCCCCAGTTCTTACTGGTCTCTGCTGGGCGCTCTTATCCCTTTTTGGGATCCTCCGAGGGATTTTGGGGGACTTTGGGAGGTTTTTAGGGTCTCCCTTCCCCCTGGCAGCCGCTGCGGGGGCCGTTTGGGGAGGAGTGGATGCAGGAGCCAAAATCGAGCGATTTTGCGTAACCTTCCCCCAAAAAAATATTTAAAAATCACAGCTCAACCCCCCCTGACCCCCCCGTGGGGAATCGGCGTTGCAAAAATCCCCAGTAAAATTAGAAATATTGGGAGGGGAAGCCACCACGACACCAACCAACCAGGGCTGCTGCTGCTCCTCCTGGTAATTTTATTAATTATCTTAATTTTTTTTAATTATTATTATTTTTTTTTCCCTCCCCCATTTTAATTAAAAGTCTTAATTTAATTTTGCGCCTGACGCGGAGGATTCCATCCTCTTCCTCCCTCCAGCTGTTAATTGTGGCCTTTGCTCTTCCCGGGCTCCCGAGGGCCGGGCTCTGCCTTTTGCCCGGGATTTCAGCAGGATTTGATTTTCCTCCTTGGTTTTCTGTGTATTTTTTTTCTTTCCCCTTGGCCGGGTGCCTCTTGCCGGGATCCCCTGGGATCCCCTGTCCTCCCTGGGATCCCCCGTCCTCTCTGGGATCCCCTGGGATCCCCTGTCCTCTCTGGGATCCCCCATCTTCTCCGAGATCCCCTGCCCTCCCTGGGATCCTCTGTCCTCTCTGGGATCCCCCGTCCTCCCCAGGGTCCTGTTCTTGCCAGGATCCCCTGTCCTCCCTGGGATCCCCCGTCATCTCCAGGATCCCCCTTCCTCTCCGAGATCCCCTGCTCTCCCTGGGATCCCATCCTTCCCGGGATCTCCAGTCCGCTCTGGGATGCCTTGTCCTCCCCAGGATCCCCTGTCCTCTCCAGGATCCCTTGTCTTCCCTGGGATCCCCTGTCCTCCTTGGGGTCCCCCGTCATCTCCAGGATTCCCAGTCCTCCCCGGGATCCCCTGTCCTCCCCGGGATCCCCTGTCCTCCCCAGGATCCCCTGTGTCCTCTCCAGGATCCTGTTCTTCCTGGGATCCCCCGTCCTCTCTGGGATCCCCTGGGATCCCCTGTCCTCTCTGGGATCCCCCATCTTCTCCGAGATCCCCTGCCCTCCCTGGGATCCTCAGTCCTCTCTGGGATCCCCCGTCTTCCTCAAGATCCCCTGCCCTCCCCAGGATCCCCCATCCTCCCCGGGATCCTCAGTCCTCTCTGGGATCCCTTGTCTTCCCCAGGATCCTTTGTCTTCCCTGGAATCCCCAGTCCTCTCTGGGATGCCTTGTCCTCCCCAGGATCCCATCCTCTCCAGGATCCCCCATCCTCCCCGGGATCCCCTGTCCTCTCCAGGATCCCTTGTCTTCCCTGGGATCCCCTGTCCTCTCCAGGATCCCTTGTCTTCCCTGGGATCCCCTGTCCTCCTTGGGGTCCCCCGTCATCTCCAGGATTCCCAGTCCTCCCCGGGATCCCCTGTCCTCCCCGGGATCCCCTGTCCTCCCCAGGATCCCCTGTCCTCCCCGGGATCCCCTGTCCTCTCCAGGATCCTGCTCTTGCCGGGATCCCCCGTCCTCCCCAGGATCCCCCGTCCTCCCCGGGATCCCCCGTCCTCCCCGGGATCCCCCGTCCTCCCCGGGATCCCCTGTCCTTCCCGGGATCCCCTGTCCTTCCCGGGATCCCCTGTCCTTCCCGGGATCCCCCATCTTCTCCGAGATCCCCTGCCCTCCCTGGGATCCCATCCTCTCCAGGATCCCCTGTCCTCCTCGGGATTCCCTCTTGTCTCCAGGATCCCCCGTCCTTACTGGGATCCTCAGTCCTCTCCGGGATGCCCTGTCCTCTCTAGGATCCCATCCTCCCAAGGATCCCCTGTCTTCTCCGGAATTCCCAGTCCTTTCCAGGATCCCCTGTCCTCCCTGGGATCCCCCATCCTCCCCAGGATCCTGTCCTCCTTGGGATCCCCTGTCCTCTCCGGGATGCCTTGTCTTCCCTAGGATCCCCCGTCCTTCCCGGGATTCCCAGTCCTCTCCAGGATCCCATCCTTCCTGGGATCCCCCATCCTCCCTGAGATCCCCAGTCTTCTCCGGGATGCCTCATCTTCCCCAGGATCCCTTGTCTTCCCTGGGATCCTCTGTCATCTCCAGGATCCCCCATTCTTCCCGGGATCCCCTGTCCTCCCCAGGATCCCATCCTTCCCAGGATCCCCTGTCCTCTTCAGGATCCAGTCCTCCCTGGGATCCTCAGTCCTCTCCAGGATGCCTCGTCTTCCCCAGGATCCCTTGTTCTCCCCAGGATTCCCAGTCTTCTCCAGGATCCCATCCTCCCCGGGATGCCTTATCTTCCCCGGGATCCCCTGTCCTCCCCAGGATCCCAACCTCCCCAGGATCTCCTGTCCTCCTCGGGATCCCCTGTTGTCTCTAGGATCCCCCATCCTTCCTGGGATTCTCAGTCCTCTCCAGGATCCCGTGTCCTCTCCAGGATCCTGTCCTCCCTGGGATCCCCCATGCTCCCTGGGATCCCCAGTCCTCCCCAGGATCCCATCCTCCCCGGGATCCCCTGTCCTCTCCAGGATCCCCTGTTCTCCCCGGGATGCCTTGTCTTCCTTGGGATCCCCTGTCCTTCCCGGGATCCCCCGTCCTCCCTGGGATCCACTGTTGTCTCCAGGATCCCCCATCCTTCCTGGGATCCTCAGTCCTCTCCAGGATGCCCAGTCCTCCCCAGGATCCCATCCTTCCTCCTCCTCATCCCCCCTCTTTAAGGTCCCTTATTCTGTGAAATTAGTGGTCTGGGGGGGTCCAGGCAACCTTGAATAAGGTGTTTCCTAATTAATATTCCTAATTAGGATCAGTTCTCCTGGAGCGGGGAAGGAGCTGGGGAGGTGTCACCCCTCAGGGACTGGGGGCTATGGGGTTTGTGCCGCTGGGGGGTGTTTTGGGGGGAGACCCTCTTGCTCGGCCCCATCACGAAGGGCTGGGGGTCTTGGCCAACTTGGGGGGTGTTTTGGGGGGTGTTTTGGGGGGAGACCTTCTTGCTCGGCCCCATCACGAAGGGCTGGGGGTCTTGGCCAACTTGGGGGTCCTGCAGTGGGACGGGGCTGGATGTTATTTGAGGCAAGTGGGGGCTTTTTTTGGGGGGGGAAACTTGTTCATGGGCTTCCCCCAGGCACCCCTTGACCGGGGGGCGATCCAAGGGGTGTCACCTCCCTGTCCCCATCACCCAGAGGAGGGGGAGAAGCTGGAAGGAGGGTTGTCCCCACCGAGGGCGAATCCTGCCCCGAACCCCAGTGGGTGCTGCCAGGCCGTGCCGGGCGTGGGGAGGTGTTTTTGGGGTCCCACCACCCACCCCTCAGTAAATTTGCAGATGACACCAAACTGGGTAGGAGTGTTGATCTGCTTGAGGGTAGGAAGGCTCTACAGAGGGATCTGGACAGGTTGGGTCAATGGGCCAAGGAGAGTGGGATGAGGTTCAACAAGGCCAAGTGCCGGGTCCTGCATTTTGGTCACAACAACCCCAGGCAGCGCTACAGACTTGGGGCAGAGTGGCTGGAGCTGCCTGGAAGAAAAGGCCCTGGGGGTGTTGGTGGACAGCAGAGAAAGAAGGCCACCAGCATCCTGGCCTGTGTCAGGACCAGCGTGGCCAGCAGGAGCAGGGCAGTGATGGTGCCTCTGGACTAGGCCCTGGTGAGGCCTCACCTCCAGGGCTGTGTTCAGTTTTGGGCCCCTCACTACAGGAAAGACATTGAAGTGCTGGAGCGTGTCCAGAGGAGAGCCACCAAGCTGGGGAGGGGTCTGGAGAACAAGTCCTATGAGGAGAGGCTGAGGAAACTGGGGGTGTTCAGTCTGGGGAAGAGGAGGCTGAGGGGAGACCTTATAGCTCTGTACAAGTACCTGAAAGGAAGGAAGGGCTGAGTTGTCCCGGTTTGGGGGTGAAAACCCACTCGTGGTGTTCGTTTTGGGGGACCTTTGACAGATGTTTCTGGGTTTAACTCTGGGTTTAACTCTTCTTCCAAGCTACGGACGATAGGACAAGGGGTAATGGCTTCAAGTTGCACCAGGGGAAGTTCAGGTTGGCTATTAGGAACCATTTCTTTACTGCAAGGGTTGTCAGGCATTGGAACGGGCTGCCCAGGGAGGTGGGGGAGTCACCATCCCTGGAGGGATTTAAGAAACGTGTAGACATGGCTCTTCAGGGCATGCTCTAGTGCCCAAGTTTGTTGGT
>NW_015091216.1:29944-31171 GCF_001431845.1 Calidris pugnax | reverse complement strand
CCTGAAAGGAGGGTGGAGAGAGGTGGGGGTTGGCCTCTTCTCCCAAGGGAATGATGACAGGAGCAGAGGAAATGGTCTGAAGTTGGGGCAGGGGACGTTTAGATGAGATTTTGGGAAGAATTACTTTACTGAGAGGGTTGTCAGGCATTGGAATGGATTGCCCAGGGAGGTGGTGGAGTCACCATCCCTGGAGGGATTTAAGAAACATGTAGACATGGCTCTTCAGGGCCTGCTCTGGTGCCCAAGGTCATTGGTTTGTGGTGAGGTGTTGAGTGTGGGGTTTAGTTGGTGGGTGCGGTGGTTTTGGTGGGCGTTTGGTGTGGGGTGGTTTGTATTTGTTTGGTTGGGTTTTTTTGGTTTTTTGGTTGTTTTTTTTTTTTTTTTGGTAGGCGCTTGAGATTTGGAAAGTGGGTTTTTTTTTTGGGTTTTTTTTTCCTTGGTTTCCTAGAACTTTTGGTGTTGGGATAGGTAGCATTTGCAAATTTCAGTTTACTACTGCTAAAGTGGGGGATGGGGACAGGGATGGGGACAGGATGGGGACAGGGACAGGGACGGGGACAGGGACAGGGACAGGGACAGGGATGGGGATGCTCCTGCTCTCACCCCCCATCCCATCCCCGCTTCCTCCCACCCCGGCCGTGGGGCAGGCACCGGCTGCTCTTCCCGCTGGGAGCACCTGCCATTTCCTCGCTCTTCCCGTTGCTTTCCTGACCCCCCCGTCCCCGCTCCCAGGGGGGTTCGGTGGGAAGAGGAGAGACAGGACAGCGGGGTGCCATGGGGTTCCATCCCTGGGATGCCTTGGGATCCCACCCCTGGGATGCTGTGGGATCTCATCCCTGGTGTGCTTGAGGTTTTCATCCCTGGGATGCTGTGGGATCTCGTCCCTGGGATGTTGTAGGGTTTCATCCCTGGGATCCCACCCCTGGGATGCCAAAGGATTTAATCCCTGGGATACTGGGGGGTTTCATCCCTGGGATCCCATCCCTAGGATGCCGTGGGATCTCATCCCTGGTGTGCTTGGGGTTTCATCCCTGGGATGCTGCAGGATTCCATCCCTGGGATACTGGGGGGGTTCATCCCTGGGATACCATGGGATCTCATCCCTGGGATTCCATCCCTGGGATGCTGAAGGATTCCATCCCTGGGATACTGGGGGATTTCATCCCTGGGATCTCATCCCTGGTGTGCTTGAGGTTTCCATCCCTGGGATGCCGTGGGATCCCATCC
>NW_015091216.1:27876-29813 GCF_001431845.1 Calidris pugnax | reverse complement strand
CCGCCCCCCCCTGACGGCAAAGGCGAGATCTTGGGGTGCTGACCCCCAGAGGGGTCTCTGCTGGGGCTCTCCCTGGAGCCCCGTGGTGGTGGGGGGAGAGGAGTCTCTTCCCAAGGTGGTTTGGGGATGGGCAACTGGGGAGACGGGGCTGGGGTCACCTTCCAGCTCCGGGCAGGGGTTTGTCCCCAGCCTGAGGAGAAGCCACGGGTGGAGGATGGCTCTTGCCATGGGGTTCCATCCCTGGGATGCCTTGGGATCCCACCCCTGGGATGCTGTGGGATCTCATCCCTGGTGTGCTTGAGGTTTTCATCCCTGGGATGCTGTGGGATCTCGTCCCTGGGATGTTGTAGGGTTTCATCCCTGGGATCCCACCCCTGGGATGCCAAAGGATTTAATCCCTGGGATACTGGGGGGTTTCATCCCTGGGATCCCATCCCTAGGATGCCGTGGGATCTCATCCCTGGTGTGCTTGGGGTTTCATCCCTGGGATGCTGCAGGATTCCATCCCTGGGATACTGGGGGGGTTCATCCCTGGGATACCATGGGATCTCATCCCTGGGATTGCTGTGGGATCTCCTCCCTGGTGTGCTTGAGGTTTCCATCCCTGGGATGCCGTGGGATCCCATCCCTGGGATGTTGTAGGGTTCCATGCCTGGGATGCTGTGGGATCCCATGCCTGGGGTACTGTGGGGTTTCATCCCTGGGATGCTGTGGGATTCCATCCCTGGGATACTGGGGGGTTGCATCCCTGGGATACCATGGGATCTCACCCCTGGGATGATGTGGGATCTCATCCCTGGTGTGCTTGGGGCTTCCATCCCTGGGATGCCATGGGATCTCATCCCTGGGATGTCGTATGGTTTCATCCCTGGGATGCTGAAGGATCCCATCCCTGGGATGCTGTGGGATCTCATCCCTGGTTTGCTTGGGGTTTTCATCCCTGGGATGCTGCAGGATCCCATCCCTGGGGTTGCTGTGGGATCTCATCCCTGGTGTACTTGAGGTTTCCATCCCTGGGATCCCATGGGATCCCATCCCTAGGATGCCGTGGGATCTCCTCCCTGGGATGCTGCAGGATACCACCCCTGGGGTTGCTGTGGGATCCCATCCCTGTTGTGCTTGAGGTTTCCACCCCTGGGATGCTGTGGGATCCTGGAGGAGCAGAGGGGCTCTGTCCCTGGTCCCACCATGGCCAAGGATGGCTTTGTCCCCAGTCCCACCATGGCTGGAGGATGGCTTTGTCCCCAGACCAACTGTGGCTGGAGGATGGCTTTGTCCATGGTCCCACCATGTCCAGAGGATGGCTTTGTCCCCAGTTCCTCCATGGCTGGAGGATGGATCCTGGGATGCCGTGGGGTTTCATCCCTGGGGTACCTTGGGATCCCATCCCTGGGATGCTGTGGGATCCCATCCCTGGGACGGTGCACGTGGCCAGAGGATGGCTTTGTCCCCAGTCCAACTGCAGCTGGACACTGGCTTTGTCCATGGTCCCCCTGGTGTGCTTGAGGTTTCCATCCCTGGGATGCCATGGGATCTCCTCCCTGGAGTGCTGTGGGATTCCATCCCTGGGATGTTGTAGGGTTTCATCCCTGGGATGCTGAAGGAGTCCATCCCTGGGATGCTGGGGGGTTGCATCCCTGGGATACCGTGGGATCCTATCCCTGGGATGCCGTGGGATCCCACCCCTGGGATGCAGTGGGATCCTGGAGGAGCAGAGGGCAGGGGAGGCAGCGCTCCAAGGCCCTTGTTTTATGGATGGAGCTGGATGTGGAGGCAGAGCTGGGGATGGGACCGGCAGGGGAAGGACCATAAAATAACCATCCGTCTGTCCGTCTGTCCATCTGTCTGTCCATCTGTCTGTCTGTCCGTCTGTCTCTCACCCCCCCTTGGCTGCTTCGTCTCCCTCCTTCCACCAGCCCCATCGCCCCCCGGTAACG
>NW_015091216.1:25901-27818 GCF_001431845.1 Calidris pugnax | reverse complement strand
TGGCCAGAGGATGGCTTTGTCCCCAGTCCAACTGCAGCTGGACACTGGCTTTGTCCATGGTCCCACCATGGCCAAGGATGACTTTGTCCCCAGTCCCACCATGGCTGGAGGATGGCTTTGTCCCTGGTTCCTCCATGGCTGGAGGATGGCTTTGTTTCCAGTCCCACTGTGGCTGGACGATGGCATCATCACCCAGTCATGGCCAAGGATGGCTTTGTCCCCAGTCCCACCATGGCCAGAAGATGTCTCTGTCCCCATTCCCACTGTGGCTGGATGATGGCTTCATCCCTGGTCCCACCATGGCCAAGGTTGGCTTTGTCCCCTGATCCACCATGTCCAGAGGATGGCTTTGTCCCTGGTTCCTCCATGGCCAAGGATGAATTTGTCCCCAGTCCCACCATGGCTGGAGCATGGCTTTGTCCCCTGTCCCACCATGGCCAGGGGATGGCTTTGTCCCTGGTTCCTCCATGGCTGGACGATGGCTTTGTCCCCAGTCCAACTGTGGCTGGATGATGGCTTTGTCCGTGGTCTCACCATGGCCAAGGATGACTTTGTCCCCAGTCCCACCATGGCTGGAGGATGGCTTAGTCCGTGGTTCCTCCATGGCTGGACGATGGCTTTGTCCCCAGTCCCACTGTGGCTGGATGATGGCATCATCACCCAGTCATGGCCAAGGATGGCTTTGTCCCCAGTTCCTCCATGGCCAGAAGATGTCTCTGTCCCCAGTCCCACTGTGGCTGGATGATGGCTTCATCCCTGGTCCCACCATGGCCGGAGGATGGCTTCATCCCTGGTCCCACCATGGCCAAGGATGGCTTCATCCCTGGTCCCACCATGGCCAAAGGATGGGTTTGTCCCTGGTCCCACCATGGCCAAGAATGGCTTTGTCCCTGGTCCCACCATGGCCAAGGATGGCTTCATCCCTGGTCCCACCATGGCCAGAAGATGTGTGTCCCTGGTCCCACCATGGTTGGAGGATGGCTCCATCCAGCCATCCCCTCCCTGACCTCTCCTCCTCCTCCTCTTACTCCTGGCAGGTTGAGCAGTCTGTCTTCCCTGGGTGACTCCTCTTCGGAGCGCAGGTCCCCCGGCCACCACCGCCAGCCCTCTGACTCCTCCGAAACCACAGGTGGGTCTTCCTTCTCCAACCTTCTCCTTCCCTTGCCCCTAAGTCCCTCCAGGACTGTCCCCATGGAGGAGCTTGGTGGCACTTTGCCACCCGTGTCCCTGCCCACTCATGCCCTGGGGAGGGGAAGCCCAGTGGGGCCAGGGATGGTGGTCCAGTGGCCAGGAGCTCTTCCCACCCACCCCATGCCCACCAGGACACCCTATTTTGAGGAGAAGGTGTCCCATAAAGGGCCATCACGTGGCTCAATTTGGGGGCAAGATGCAAGAAGACCTGGGGGGGTGGGATGTCCCCACAAGCTGAGGTGGCCCCCTTCATCCTCAAGACTTGGAGTCTCAGGTCTTCTCCTTCCTCTTCCATCCCCAGGTCTGGTCCAACGTTGCGTCATCATCCAGAAGGACCAACATGGCTTCGGCTTCACCGTCAGCGGGGACCGCGTCGTCCTGGTGCAGTCGGTGCGACCAGGTGAGGGGGGGGGGGGACAGGAGACACCTCGGGGATCCCCCCCCTCACCCCCCCAAAGCCACATCCCGTGGGAGAAAAGGTGGGAGAAAGGGGGTTTCCTTCCTGGAGTCTCGTTACGGCATCGGCCAAGGGTGGGGAGGACACCTTGGGGGAGAGAAGAAGGTCATGGTGATACTGGGAGGGCTGGAGCCCCTCTGCTGGGAGGGGGGGCTGAGAGAGTTGGGGGGGTTCAGCCTGGAGAAGAGAAGGCTCCGGGGAGACCTTGGAGCCCCTTCCAGTCCCTCAAGGGGCTCCAGGAGAGATGGGGAGGGACTCTGGATCAGGGA
>NW_015091216.1:23664-24846 GCF_001431845.1 Calidris pugnax | reverse complement strand
CCACATCCCCCCACCCCCCCAATTTTTTTCCTCTCCCAGGTGAACGGCACGATGGTGACCAACAGCTCTCACCTGGAGGTGGTGAAGTTAATCAAGTGTGAGTATGGCCAGGGGGGGTTGGCACCTCCTGGGGGGGCAACCAGTAGCCCCGGGGGGGCAACCAGTAGCCCTGGTCCCCCCTCAGATCCTGGCTGCTCTCCTCAGCCACCCAGCTCCATCATGTTCAGGACATTTGGGACATTGGTGGCCCCCCCAGGGTGACAATCTGCCCCATAGCAGGACCTAAAAAATGAAATGAGTGTCCAGGGGGGGCAACCAGTAGCCCTGGGGGGGCAACCAGTAGCCACGGGGGGGCAACCAGTAGCCCTGGTCCCCCCCCAGGTCCTGGGTGCTCTCCTCAGCCACCCCAATGTCCCACATTTGGGACATTGGTGACCCCCCCAGGGTGACAATCTGCCCCATAGCAGGACCCTAAAACATCAAATGAGCGTTTCCAGCCTCAGCCACGAGCCTCGCAGCTCCAGGGGGGGCAATCAATAGCCCTGGGGGGGCAACCAGTAGCCCTGGTGTCCCCCCAGGTCCCAGCTGCTCTCCCTGGCCACCCCAATGTCCCACATTTGGGACATTGGTGGCCCCCCCAGGGTGACAATCTGCCCCACAGCAGGACCCTAACAAATGAAATGAGTGTCCAGGGGGGGCAACCAGTAGCCCTGGGGGGGCAACCAGTAGCCCTGGTCCCCCCCCCAGGTCCCAGCTTCTCTCCCTGGCCACCCAGCCCCATTTTGTTCATTGGGGACATCGGTGGCCCCCCCAGGGTGACAACCTGCCCCACAGCAGGGCCCTAAAACATCAAATGAGTGTTTCCAGCCTCAGCCACGAGCCTCGTAGCCCTGGGGGGGCAACCAGTAGCCCCGGGGGGGGCAACCAGTAGCCCTGGTCCCCCCCAGGTCCCAGCTGCTCTCCCCGGCCACCCCAATGTCCCACATTAGGGACATTGGTGGCCCCCCCAGGGTGACAATCTGCCCCACAGCAGGGCTCTAAAAAATCAAATTAGTGTTTCTAAAAAATCAAGTGAGCGTTTCCAGGCTCAGCCACAAGCCTCACAGCTCCAGGGGGGGCAACCAGTAGCCCCGGGGGGGCAACCAGTAGCCCTGGTCCCTTATGGGGAGGTGCCCCCCCCCC
>NW_015091216.1:22190-23402 GCF_001431845.1 Calidris pugnax | reverse complement strand
CCCCCCACCCCCCTAATTTTTGCCTCTCCCAGGTGAACGGCACGATGGTGACCAACAGCTCTCACCTGGAGGTGGTGAAGTTAATCAAGTGTGAGTATGGCCAGGGGGGGTTGGCACCTCCTGGGGGGGCAACCAGTAGCCCCGGGGGGGCAACCAGTAGCCCTGGTCCCCCCTCAGATCCTGGCTGCTCTCCTCAGCCACCCAGCTCCATCATGTTCAGGACATTTGGGACATTGGTGGCCCCCCCAGGGTGACAATCTGCCCCATAGCAGGACCTAAAAAATGAAATGAGTGTCCAGGGGGGGCAACCAGTAGCCCTGGGGGGGCAACCAGTAGCCACGGGGGGGCAACCAGTAGCCCTGGTCCCCCCCCAGGTCCTGGGTGCTCTCCTCAGCCACCCCAATGTCCCACATTTGGGACATTGGTGACCCCCCCAGGGTGACAATCTGCCCCATAGCAGGACCCTAAAACATCAAATGAGCGTTTCCAGCCTCAGCCACGAGCCTCGCAGCTCCAGGGGGGGCAATCAATAGCCCTGGGGGGGCAACCAGTAGCCCTGGTGTCCCCCCAGGTCCCAGCTGCTCTCCCTGGCCACCCCAATGTCCCACATTTGGGACATTGGTGGCCCCCCCAGGGTGACAATCTGCCCCACAGCAGGACCCTAACAAATGAAATGAGTGTCCAGGGGGGGCAACCAGTAGCCCTGGGGGGGCAACCAGTAGCCCTGGTCCCCCCCCCAGGTCCCAGCTTCTCTCCCTGGCCACCCAGCCCCATTTTGTTCATTGGGGACATCGGTGGCCCCCCCAGGGTGACAACCTGCCCCACAGCAGGGCCCTAAAACATCAAATGAGTGTTTCCAGCCTCAGCCACGAGCCTCGTAGCCCTGGGGGGGCAACCAGTAGCCCCGGGGGGGGCAACCAGTAGCCCTGGTCCCCCCCAGGTCCCAGCTGCTCTCCCCGGCCACCCCAATGTCCCACATTAGGGACATTGGTGGCCCCCCCAGGGTGACAATCTGCCCCACAGCAGGGCTCTAAAAAATCAAATTAGTGTTTCTAAAAAATCAAGTGAGCGTTTCCAGGCTCAGCCACAAGCCTCACAGCTCCAGGGGGGGCAACCAGTAGCCCCGGGGGGGCAACCAGTAGCCCTGGTCCCTTATGGGGAGGTGCCCCCCCCCCCAACGATGCCCGTTGGATGTTTTGGGGTAAAAAAAGT
>NW_015091216.1:11978-21417 GCF_001431845.1 Calidris pugnax | reverse complement strand
CCCCCCCCCCCTCAGCGTTTCTACGAGGCCTACAGCAGGAACCCCGCCAGCACCGTGGAGGAGCAGATTGAGGGGGCGCGTCGGAGGGTCAGCCAACTCCAGCTCAAAATCCTCCAGGAGACCGGTGGCTCCATGGTGGGTGGAATTATTGGGGTTCCTCACCCCCCCACACCCCATCCCCCATCAATTTTGGGGGGGGTCCTGCCACCCTAGGAGGTCCTGCCACCCTAGGAGGTCCTACCACCCTAGGAGGTCCTACCACCCTACCGAGCTTGGCCAAAGCCACCCAACCCATAGAGGTGGAGGCATCTCCAGGTGGTAGAACCTGCTGTGGTGGGAGCTGGCCCATCCCATGTCCTGTTCCTGGTGACCCCACGTGATGGGGAATGTCCCCCCCAGGCCGGGGAATGTCCCCCACCCCCCGTTGGGGTCCAACTCACCCCCCCCCAACCTTCACCTTGCAGGACTCGGGGCGGTTGTGGAGCGACTCCGGTCTCAGGGTGGTGGAAGGTGAGTTCTGCTGGTGGTTGGGTCCATCCCCGTTGTCCCCACGTCCCGGACACGGGGGGGTCAGTGTCTCCTCCTCCCCCCTCCCCAGGACGCCTCTCCATGGACTCGCAGGACGGGGACAGCGGGTTGGAGTCGGGGACGGAGCGGTTCCCCTCTGTGAGCGAGGTGAGAAGTGGGGTCACCCCAATTTCTTCTGGGTCCCAAGACCCACACGGGTGGGTCTGTGTCTTCTTTAGGGGTCAAGGACCCATCGTTCCGATTGGGATTATTTATTTGCCTCCCACGTCCCGGACACGGGGGGGTCAGTGTCTCCTCCTCCCCCCTCCCCAGGACGCCTCTCCATGGACTCGCAGGACGGGGACAGCGGGTTGGAGTCGGGGACGGAGCGGTTCCCCTCCGTGAGCGAGGTGAGAAGTGGGGTCACCCCAATTTCTTCTGGGTCCCAAGACCCACACGGGTGGGTCTGTGTCTTCTTTAGGGGTCAAGGACCCATCGTTCCGATTGGGATTATTTATTTGCCTCCCGAAGAAGATAAATTAATTAAGTCTTGGCTCTGAATTTCATGGCCTCGCGATGCTTGGCTGCCCCAAAACGAGGGGAACCCTCAAAGTCTTGAGGTGCACCCTGATCTTCAAGTGGTTCTGGTGGCCCCAGGGGAGTTTTGTGGTTTCCAACACATTCATCAATGACCTGGACGAGGGGACAGAGTGTTCCCTCAACCAGTTGGCTGATGGTATCAAACTGGGAGGGCTGGGCCACCATCCAGAGGGCTGGGCCACCATCCAGAGAGACCTGGGCAGAGAAGAACCTCATGAGGTTCACCAAGGTTCCTGCACCTGGGGAGGAAGAACCCCAGGCACCAGTATCAGTTAGGGGTGGACCTACTGGAAAGCACTTCTGAGGAGAAGGATCTGGAGGTCCTGGTGGCCACTAAACTCTCCAGGAGCCAGCAATGGGCCCTGGTGGCCAAGAGGCCAATGGGATCCTGGGCTGCAGAGGGAAGAGTGTGGCCAGGAGGTGGAGGGAGGTCATTCTCCCCCTCTGCTCTGCACTGGGGAGGCCACAACTGGAATCCTGCCTCCAGTTCTGGGCTCCCCAGTTCCAGAGAGACAGGGAACTGCTGGAGAGAGTCCAGCGTAGGGCAACAGAGATGCTGGAGGGGTTGGAGCATCTCCCTGAGGAGGAAAGGCTGAGAGAGCTGGGGCTCTTGAGCCTGGAGAAGAGAAGGCTGAGGGGAGACCTTCTTAATGCTGACAAGGATCTAAAGGGTGGGTGGAAGGAGGATGGAGCTGGACTCTTCTCAGTGGTTCCCAGTGAGAGGACAATAGAAGTTCCACCTAAACATGAGGAGGAACTTGTTTGGGGTGAGGGTGGCAGAGCCCTGGCAGAGGCTGCCCAGGGAGGGTGTGGAGTCCCCTTCTCTGGAGATCTTCAAGCCCCAATGGATGCTCCTGAGGGATGTCCTCTGGGCAGCCCTGCTTTGGCCGGGGAGTGGGACCGGATGATCTCCAGAAGGTCCCTTCCAACTGTAACGATTCAACGATTCCATCAAGTTCCTTGGGCCCGTCTCCCTTCACGGTCCCCGACCTGGGAACTTCTCTGGAGGCATCCCCGAGTGCCTCTGTGGGGTGGTGGACCTCTCCTGGTGGTGGCCATGCCCCGTGTCCCCTGATACCGATGCTGTTGTCCCCAACAGATCTCCCTCAACCGCAACTCCGTCCTCTCCGACCACGGCCTGGACAGTCCCCGGACCTCCCCGGTCATCACCGCCCGCCTCTTCCAGCACCATCGCCGACAGGGCTCCGACACCCCCTTCGCCCCCGCGGCCGAGCAGGTGGGATGGGGGTGGGATGGTGAGGAGGGGGGAGGTCCCACTGCCCGGCCAAGGGTGACTGGTGGGTGCTGGACCCCATCAGACGTGGCCCGAGCACCCCTCGGGGGCTGGGGGGTGGTGGGATGTCATCTCAGGCAGGTCCTGATCTTCTACGAGAAGATCACTGGGAAAGGCTGTGGATATTGTGTACCTGGACTTTCGGAAAGTGTTCGATACCGTCCCCCCAGACAATTTTGGTGGAAAAACTGGTTTCATGGGGCCTGGATGGGTGTAAGATCTGCTGGGTCAAGCACTGGCTGGATGGAAGGTCCCAAAGAGCGGTGCTCAACGGAGTTAAATCCAACTGGTGGAAGGTCCCAAAGAGCGGTGCTCAACGGAGTTAGATCCAACTGGTGGAAGGTCCCAAAGAGCAGTGCTCAACGGAGTTAGATCCAACTGGTGGAAGGTCCCAAAGAGCGGTGCTCAACGGAGTTAGATCCAACTGGTGGAAGGTCCCAAAGAGCGGTGCTCAACGGAGTTAGATCCAACTGGTGGAAGGTCCCAAAGAGCGGTGCTCAACGGAGTTAGATCCAACTGGTGGAAGGTCCCAAAGAGCGGTGCTCAACGGAGTTAGATCCAACTGGTGGAAGGTCCCAAAGAGCGGTGCTCAACGGAGTTAGATCCAACTGGTGGAAGGTCCCAAAGAGCGGTGCTCAACGGAGTTAGATCCAACTGGTGGAAGGTCCCAAAGAGCGGTGCTCAACGGAGTTAGATCCAACTGGTGGAAGGTCCCAAAGAGCGGTGCTCAACGGAGTTAGATCCAACTGGTGGAAGGTCCCAAAGAGCGGTGCTCAACGGAGTTAGATCCAACTGGTGGAAGGTCCCAAAGAGCGGTGCTCAACAGAGTCAAATCCATCTGGTGGAAGGTCCCAAAGAGTGGTGCTCAACAGAGTCAAATCCAACTGGTGGAAGGTCCCAAAGAGCGGTGCTCAACGGAGTTAAATCCAACTGGTGGAAGGTCCCAAAGAGTGGTGCTCAACGGAGTTAGATCCAACTGGTGGAAGGTCCCAAAGAGCAGTGCTCAACGGAGTTAGATCCAACTGGTGGAAGGTCCCAAAGAGTGGTGCTCAACGGAGTTAAATCCAACTGGTGGAAGGTCCCAAAGAGTGGTGCTCAACGGAGTTAGATCCAACTGGTGGAAGGTCCCAAAGAGTGGTGCTCAACGGAGTTAGATCCAACTGGTGGAAGGTCCCAAAGAGTGGTGCTCAACGGAGTTAGATCCAACTGGTGGAAGGTCCCAAAGAGTGGTGCTCAACGGAGTTAGATCCAACTGGTGGAAGGTCCCAAAGAGCAGTGCTCAACGGAGTTAGATCCAACTGGTGGAAGGTCCCAAAGAGCGGTGCTCAATGGAGTTAGATCCAACTGGTGGAAGGTCCCAAAGAATGGTCCAAAGAGCAGTGCTCAACGGAGTTAGATCCAACTGGTGGAAGGTCCCAAAGAGCGGTGCTCAATGGAGTTAGATCCAACTGGTGGAAGGTCCCAAAGAGCGGTGCTCAACGGAGTTAGATCCAACTGGTGGAAGGTCCCAAAGTGCGGTGCTCAACGGAGTTAAATCCAACTGGTGGAAGGTCCCAAAGAGCGGTGCTCAACGGAGTTAAATCCAACTGGTGGAAGGTCCCAAAGAGTGGTCCCTTTTATGGTTTGGAGCTCCCTTCTGTGGTTTGGAGGTCCCTTCATTTGATGGTTTGGAGGTTCCTTCTACGGTTTGGAGGTTCCTTCTATGGTTTGGAGGTCCCTTCATTTGATGGTTTGGCGGTCCCTTCTACAGTTTGGAGGTCCCTTCTACAGTTTGGAGGTCCCTTCTACAGTTTGGAGGTCCCTTCTACGGTTTGGAGGTCCCTTCTACAGTTTGGAGGTCCCTTCTACGGTTTGGAGGACCCTTCTATGTTTCGGAGGTCCCTTCATTTGATGGTTTGGAGGTCCCTTCTGTGGTTCGGAGGTTCCTTCTACGGTTCGGAGGTTCCTTCTGTGGTTGGAGGTCCCTTTTATGGTTTGGAGGTCCCTTCTATGGTTCAGAGATTCCTTCTACGGTTTGGAGGTCCTTTTTATGGTTTGGAGGTCCATTCTATGGTTTGGAGGACCATTTGATGGTTATGGGGGGCTGGGGGGGTGGGATGGTCCATCCGGGGGGTGGGATCATTTGGGATCATTTGGGATCATTTGGGAGCGCAGGGGGGGAGGGGGGTTGGTGGTTCCAGGGAAGCGGGACTGGTGGTGCTGGTGTGATGGGACCTTCTGGCCTTCCCCTTCCCAAAGCTCCTGGGAGGGAAACGCAGCTTCTAAACCTTCCTCTTCCTCTTCTTCTTCCATGGGCGCCACCTCACTGAGCCCTTCCTCTCCCGGCTTCTAAACCTTCCTCCTCCTCTTCTTCCCTGGGTGCCACCTCACCAAGCTCTTCATCTCCCAGCTTCTAAACCTTCCTCTTCCTCCTCTTCCCTGGGCACTGCCTCACCAAGCCCTTTGTCTCCCGGCTTCCAAACCTTCCTCTTCCTCCTCTTCTTCCCCAGGCAGCACTTCATCTCCCGGTTTCTAAACCTTCCTCCTTTTCTTCCATGGGCACCACCTCACCAGGACCTTCATCTCCCGGCTTCTAAACCTTCCTCCTCCTCTTCTTCAGGTTCCTTCTACGGTTCGGAGGTTCCTTCTGTGGTTGGAGGTCCCTTTTATGGTTTGGAGGTCCCTTCTATGGTTCAGAGATTCCTTCTACGGTTTGGAGGTCCTTTTTATGGTTTGGAGGTCCATTCTATGGTTTGGAGGACCATTTGATGGTTTGGAGATCCCTTCTATGGTTTGGAAGACCATTCCATGGTTCAGAGGTCCCTTCATTCAATGGTTTGGAGGACCATGCAATGGTTTGGAGGTCCCTTCTATGGTTTGAAGGTCCCTTTGATGGTTCTGGGATGGATTCTCTGACGCTGCAGGTCCCCGGGGTGGGACACAAAGTGCGGTGTCCGTCTCCTGACTCTGTCCCCTCTCCCTGGCAGGGGTCGGACCGGCCGGGGCGACCTCTCATCATCGGCCCGGAGGAGGATTGTGACCCGGGAGATTTCAATGGGGGGGAGGGGGGTTGGTGGTTCCAGGGAAGCGGGACTGGTGGTGCTGGTGTGATGGGACCTTCTGGCCTTCCCCTTCCCAAAGCTCCTGGGAGGGAAACGCAGCTTCTAAACCTTCCTCTTCCTCTTCTTCTTCCATGGGCGCCACCTCACTGAGCCCTTCCTCTCCCGGCTTCTAAACCTTCCTCCTCCTCTTCTTCCCTGGGTGCCACCTCACCAAGCTCTTCATCTCCCAGCTTCTAAACCTTCCTCTTCCTCCTCTTCCCTGGGCACTGCCTCACCAAGCCCTTTGTCTCCCGGCTTCCAAACCTTCCTCTTCCTCCTCTTCTTCCCCAGGCAGCACTTCATCTCCCGGTTTCTAAACCTTCCTCCTTTTCTTCCATGGGCACCACCTCACCAGGACCTTCATCTCCCGGCTTCTAAACCTTCCTCCTCCTCTTCTTCCCCAGGCACCGCTTCATCTCCTGGTTTTTAAACCTTCCTCTTCCTCCTCTTCATCCACGGGTGCCACCTCACCGAGCCCTTCATCTCCCTGTTTCTAAACCTTCCTCCTCCTCCTCTTCTTCCCCGGGCGCCACCTCACCGAGCCCTTCGTCTCCCAGCTTCTAAACCTTCCTCTTCCTCCTCTTCTTCCATGGGCGCCACTTCATCTCCCAGCTTCCAAACCTTCCTCCTCCTCTTCTTCCCCAGGCGCTGCCTCACCGAGCCCTTCATCTCCCGGCTTCTAAACCTTCCTCTTCCTCCACTTCTTCCCTGGGTGCCGCCTCACCGAGCTCTTCATCTTCCTGCTTCTAAACCTTCCTCCTCCTCTTCTTCCCCAGGCACCGCTTCACCAAGCTCTTCATCTCCCGGTTTCTAAATCTTCCTCTTCCTCTTCTTCCATGGGCGCCACCTCACCGAGTCCTTCATCCCCCAGCTTCTCAACCTTCCTCCTCTTCTTCTTCCCTGGGCACCGCTTCATCTCCCGGCTTCTAAACCTTCCTCCTCCTCCTCTTCCTCAGGCACCGCCTCACCAAGCCCTTCATCTCTGTGTTTCTAAACCTTCCTCTTCCTCCTCTTCTTCCCCGGGCGCCGCCTCACCCAGCCCTTCATCTCCCGGCTTCTAAACCTTCCTCTTATTCCTCTTCTTCCATGGGTGCTGCCTCACCGAGCCCTTCATCTCCTGGTTTCTAAACCTTCCTCCTCCTCCTCTTCTTCCCCGGGTGCCACTTCACCGAGCCCTTCATCTCCTGGTCTCTAAACCTTCCTCTTCCTCCTCCTTTTCTCCAGGCACCACTTCATCTCCCGGTTTCTAAACCTTCCTCCTCCTCTTCTTCCATGGGCAAAACCTCACCGAGCCCTTCATCTCCCAGCTTCTAAACCTTCCTCTTCCTCCTCTTCTTCCATGGGCGCCACTTCATCTACCAGCTTCCAAACCTTCCTCCTCCTCTTCTTCCCCAGGCGCTGCCTCACCGAGCCCTTCATCTCCCGGCTTCTAAACCTTCCTCTTCCTCCACTTCTTCCCTGGGTGCCGCCTCACCGAGCTCTTCATCTTCCTGCTTCTAAACCTTCCTCCTCCTCTTCTTCCCCAGGCACCGCTTCACCAAGCTCTTCATCTCCCGGTTTCTAAATCTTCCTCTTCCTCTTCTTCCATGGGCGCCACCTCACCGAGTCCTTCATCCCCCAGCTTCTCAACCTTCCTCCTCTTCTTCTTCCCTGGGCACCGCTTCATCTCCCGGCTTCTAAACCTTCCTCTTATTCCTCTTCTTCCATGGGTGCTGCCTCACCGAGCCCTTCATCTCCTGGTTTCTAAACCTTCCTCCTCCTCCTCTTCTTCCCCGGGTGCCACTTCACCGAGCCCTTCATCTCCTGGCTTCCAAACCTTCCTCCTCCTCTTCTTCCCCAGGCACCGCTTCATCTCCCAGTTTCTAAACCTTCCTCTTCCTCTTCTTCCAAGGGGGCCACCTCACCGAGCCCTTCATCTCCTGGTTTCTAAACCTTCCTCCTCCTCTTCTTCCATGGGCAAAACCTCACCGAGCCTCTTCCTCCTCTTCTTCCATGGGCGCCACCTGACCAAGCCCTTCGTCTCCCGGCTTCTAAACCTTCCTCTTCCTCCTCTTCTTCCCCCAGTGCTGCTTCATGTCCCAGCTTCTAAACCTTCCTCTTCCTCCTCCTTTTCTCCAGGCACCACTTCATCTCCCGGTTTCTAAACCTTCCTCCTCCTCTTCTTCCATGGGCAAAACCTCACCGAGCCCTTCATCTCCCAGCTTCTAAACCTTCCTCTTCCTCCTCTTCTTCCGCGGGCGCCGCCTCACCAAGCCCTTCATCTCCCTGTTTCTAAACCTTCCTCCTCCTCCTCCTCTTCCCCAGGCGCTGCCTCACCAAGCCCTTCATCTCCGTGTTTCTAAACCTTCCTCTTCCTCCTCTTCTTCCGCGGGCGCCGCCTCACCCAGCCCTTTATCTCTCGGCTTCTAAACCTTCCTCTTCCTCCTCCTCCCCTCTCTCCGCAGCTCTTCTACCTCTGCGCCGAGGTTTGCCAGCAGGTGCCCCCCAAGGACTCCCGGGGCCTGGGCAGGGACATCTGGAACATCTTCTTGGACCGGAGCGCGGTAAAGGCCAGGGCTGGGCTGGGGCAAGTTGCCCTCAAGCCCTTGTGGCCAAAAAAAGGCCAAGGGGAGCCTGGGGTGTGTTTAGAAGAGGTGGAGGGAGGTCACCCCCCCTCTGCTCTGCCCTGGGGGGGCCACAGATGGAGACTGGGACCAGTTCTGGGCCCCCCAGGTCCAGAAGGACAGGGAACTGGTGGAGAGGGTCCAGCAAAGGGGTGTGAGGATGATGAGGAGCTGGAGTTGGGGAAAGGCTGAAGGACCTGGGGCTGTTCAGCTGGAGAAGAGCAGGCTGAGAGGGGAACCCATCGATGCTGAGCAAGAGCTGAAGGGTGAGGGGACAAGAGGATGGGGCCAGGCTCTTCTTAGTGGTGCCCAGGGACAGGACAAGGGACAACGGGGACAAACTGGGACAAACTGGGCCACAGGAAGTGACCATGAGCCCTGGCAGAGGCTGCCCATGGAGGTGGTGGGGTCTCCATCTCTGGAGACATCCCAAACCCACCTGGCCATGTTCCTGTGGGACCTGCTCTGGGTGGACCTACTGTGGCAGGGGGTTGGACTAGATGATCTCCAGAGGTCCCTTCCAACCCCACGTGATTCTGTATGAAGTTCCACCTCAACACGAGGAGGAACTTCTGGACTTTGAAGGTGGCAGAGCCCAGGGAGGTGGTGGGGTCTCCTTCTCCACAGAGATCCCAAACCCACCTGGATTTGATCCTGTGGGACCTGCTGGGGGTGACCCTTCTTGGGCAGGAGGTGGGACAGGGTGATCTCCAGAGGTCCCTTCCAACCCCATGGGATTCTATATGAAGTTCCACCTCAACATGAGGAGAAACTTTTATACTTTGAAGGTGGCAGAGCCCTGGAAGAGGCTGCCCAGAGAAGGTGTGGGGTCTCCTTCTGTGTAGAGATCCCAAACCCACCTGGATTTGATCCTGTGGGACCTGCTCTGGGTGACCCTTCTTGGGCAGGAGGTGGGACAGGGTGGTCTCCAGAGGTCCCTTCCAGCCCCATGGGATTCTATATGAAGTTCCACCTCAACACAAGGAGGAACTTCTGTACTTTGAAGGTGGCAGAGCCCAGGGAGGGTGTGAGGTCTCCTTCTCCTCAGAGATCCCAAACCCACCTGGATTTGACCCTGTGGGACCTGCTGGGGGTGACCCTGCTTGGGCAGGGGGTGGGACAGGGTGGTCCCTTCCCCTTTTTTTGCCGCTGACGCTGTTTCGTGGCCGCTGGTCCCTCCCCCTGGGTGCACAAACCGTTGCACAAGGGGTGCACCCTCGTGTTGCACAACCACGGGGGGGCTGGGAGCTCGGCAGAAGCAGGAGAAGAAGGTCCCAACAGCGGGGGACGGGGCTCCAGGTTGTCCCCTTGGTGTTCCCACCACCTGATGTCCCCTCAGAGGGAGTGGGGACCCT
>NW_015091216.1:8136-11968 GCF_001431845.1 Calidris pugnax | reverse complement strand
ATGGGTGCTGGGCTCTTTGGGGGGGGGGACACCCCCATCTCTTGCCCCTCGGGGTGCAGAACTTGCCACGGGGTGATGGTGGGGGCTGAGGGCACCTTCTCCATGACCTGAAGGTGGCTTTGCCGTGTCCCCCCAGCTTCTCCCAACCTTTCTGGCAGAGCAGGGAGGGTGAACCCCCCCTTCCTGTGCCCCCCCTCGAGGCTGAACCCCTCTTTTCCTTCTGCTTTTCTCCCCCCTCTCCTCCTCCTCCAGCCTCTCCGGGTGAAGGTGGCCGAGCAGCTCCTGGCTGAGATCGGTGAGTGAGGAGCTCCCAGGTCCATGGGTGGTCCCTTGGGATATGCCAAGTTTGGGGACTGGGGGTCCCGAGCTCTTCCCCACCCCCCATAAGGTGGTCCCTTATGGGCTGATGTCTCCACTTGGATGTGCCAACTGGAAGACTTGGTTTCCAGCCTGGAAACCAAGACCTTGGAGCTTCCAGAAGGTCCCCTTGGGAGTTTCTCCTCCTCTGTAGAGCTGGTGACACCCCGTTGTCCTCTTCCCCCCGTCCCCAGAGACTCGCCTGCGGAACGGGGACGATGTCCGCGCCGCCCTCTTTGAAGCTCAGGAGATGGTGATGCCCGAGATCCAGGAGCAGATCCAGGACTACAGGTAACACCTGCTCCCCACCCCGCCATGGACCACCCCACCTTGGATCTCCCCGGGTTCCTCTGGGTGGTTGGTGGTTGTCCTCGTGGCCCTGAGCCCTGTCCTCGGCAGAACGAAGCGCACCATGGGCCTGGGGAGCCTCTACGGGGAGAACGACCTCCTGGACTTGGATGGGGACCCCCAGAAGGAACGGCAAGTGGCCGAGAAGCAGCTGGCCCAGCTGGGTGACATCCTGTGAGTGCTCTGGGGGACCATCACCCCCCCCTGGATTTTGGGTGGGAGGGTGTGGGGAAGGGGGTGGGAGATGGGATTAGCTCCGCTCCATCGTCCTTCTTCATCCCCCCAACCTTTGCCCGTGGAGGTGGGAAGGGGAATTGTGGGGGTGGTCTTTTTTTGGTGGTGCCCGAGGACAGGATGAGAAGAAATAGGCACAAACTTGAGTATAAGAAGTTCTACCTCAACATGAGGAGGAACTTCTCTTTGAGGGTGGCAGAGCCCTGGAAGAGGCTGCCCAGGGAGGTGGTGGGGTCTCCTTCTCTGGAGACATTCAAACCCCACCTGGACACATCCCTGTGGGATCTACTCTGTGTAGACTCACTTCAGTGGGGGGGTTGGAGATGATCTCCAGAGGTCCCTTCCAACCCCATACGAGTCTCTGATTCTATATGAAGTTCCACCTCAACACGAGGAGGAACTTCTGTACTTTGAGGGTGGCAGAGCACTGGAAGAGGTGGTGGAGTCTCCTTCTCTGGAGACATCCCAAACCCACCTGGACGCGTTCCTGTGGGACCTACTCTTGGTGGACCCACTTCAGTGGGGGGGTTGGAGATGATCTCCAGAGGTCCCTTCCAACCCCATGGGATGCTATGATTCTATATGAAGTTCCACCTAAACATGAGGAGGAACTTGTTCACTTTGAGGGTGGCAGAGCCCTGGAAGAGGTGGTGGAGTCTCCTTCTCTGGAGACATCCCAAACCCACCTGGACGCGTTCCTGTGGGACCTACTCTTGGTGGACCCACTTCAGTGGGGGGGTTGGAGATGATCTCCAGAGGTCCCTTCCAAGCCTGGGGCAGTGTGCTATGATTCTATATGAAGTTCCACCTAAACATGAGGAGGAACTTGTTCACTTTGAGGGTGGCAGAGCCCTGGAAGAGGTGGTGGAGTCTCCTTCTCTGGAGACATTCAAAACCCACCTGGACACGTTCCTGTGGGACCTGCTCTGGTTAGACCCACTTCAGTGGGGGGGTTGGACTTGATGATCTCCAGAGGTCCCTTCCAACCCCATGTGATTCTCTGATTCTATATGAAGTTCCACCTCAACATGAGGAGGAACTTCTTTGCTGTGAGGGTGGCAGAGCCTTGGAAGAGGTGGTGGAGTCTCCATCTCAGGAGACATTCCCAACCCTCCTGGCCACGTTCCTGTGGGACCTGCTCTGGGTAGACCCACTTCAGTTGGACTTGATGATCTCCAGAGGTCCCATCCAACCCCATATGGTTCTATGATGATTCTAATTCAGAGCCTGGGGCGGTGAGGGACAGGGACATGGACAGGGACATGGACAGGGACAGGGACATGGACAGGGACAGGGACAGGGGCTGAGCAGAGGAGCCCCTTCCAAACAAAACCTCTTTTCTCCCTCCCCAGGTCAAAATACGAGGAGGACAGGAGGTGAGTGTCCCTGGGGGGGTGGGGTGGAGACACAGGAGCACCCCCTTCCCTCTCCCCGTCCCCGGGGGCTCTCGGGGTGGCCCTGGGGAAGGGGGAGGACACACTTTGGGGTCTTCCTGTGCTGGGTCCATCCCCCTTCCCTCCCCATCTCACCTTCTCCAACCTCTTCTTGCCTCTCCTCCCTTCTCACCTGCCCACATCCCAACCCGGGGGTGCTCTGTGTCCCCCCCGCCAGGGGAGGGGGATGTCCCAGCCTTCCCCAACTTCACCTCTCCCATCCTGGTGGTGGATCTCCAGCCTGGTGCTCTCCTCTTTTCCAGCTCCCCCATGGCCTTTGCCCTCAGCACCTACATGAACCACACGGGCATCCGCAGCCGCGAGCCCCGGGTGGCCGGCACCAGTGAGAAGTCACAAGCCCTCCCAGACAAGGACAAGTGGTTGCCCTTCTTCCCCAAGACCAAGAAGGTGGGTGGTGGCCCCATTGTCCTTCCCCCCAAGCCCCAGGGCCAGGCTCTGGCTGCTGGACCCAGAAAAGAGGTTCTCCATCCTTGGAGAACCCTTCTCCCAGAGGGACAACCCCTTGGACAACCCCCTTCTCCATCCTCTCCCATAGGTATGGGTTTGATGGGTGGACTGGTCAGTGGATGAGGAACTGGCTGGATGGTGGCATCCAGAGGGTGGTACTCAATGGCTCGAAGTCCAGATGGAGACCAGTCACAAGTGGTGTCCCTTGGACAACCCCCTTCTCCATCCTCTCCCATGGGTATGGATTGGATGGGTGGACTGGTCAGTGGATGAGGAACTGGCTGGATGGTCACATCCAGAGGGTGGTGCTCAATGGCTCGAAGTCCAGATGGAGAGCAGTCACAAGTGGTGTTCCTCAAGGGTCCGTGCTGGGGCCAATACTGTTTAACATTTTTATCAATGATATAGACAGGGAGATTAAAGGCACCATCAGCAAGTTTGGGGTGACACCAAGCTGTGTGGTGTTGTGGATACACCAGAGGGATGGGATGTCATCCAAAAGGACCTGGAGAGGTGGGCCCAGGTGAACCTCATGAGGTTCAACAAGAGCAAATGCAAGGTTCTGCACCTGGGCCAGAACAATCCTGGCCACCAATACAAACTGGGGGGTGAGGTATTGGAAAGCAGCCCTGAGGAAAGGGACTTGGGGGTGCTGGTGGAGGAGAAGCTGGACATGAGCAGGCAGTGGGCAGCTGCAGCCCAGAAGGTCAGTCCCATCCTGGGCTGCATCAAAAGCTGCGTTGCCAGCAGGTCCAGAGAGGGGATTCTGCCACTTTGCTCTGCTCTGGTGAGACCTCACCTGGAGTCTTGTGTGCAGGTCTGGAGCCCTCAATAGAAGAAGGACATGGACCTGATGGAGAGGGTCCAGAGGAGGGCCACGAGGATGATGAGGGGGATGGAGCACCTCTGCTCCGAGGACAGGCTGAGGGAGCTGGGGTTGTTCAGCCTGGAGAAGAGGAGGCTCCGGGGAGACCTAATAGCAGCCTTCCAGT
>NW_015091216.1:6958-7984 GCF_001431845.1 Calidris pugnax | reverse complement strand
TGGAGATGAGGAGAGGGTTCTTCACTGTGAGGGTGGTGGAGCACTGGGACAGGTTGCCCAGGGAGGTGGTTGAGGCCCCTTCCCTGGAGATATTCAAGGGGAGGCTCGATGGGGCAACCTGGTCTAGTTGGGGGTGTCCCTGCTGACTGCGGGGGGGTGGGACTAGATGACCTTTGGAGGTCCCTTCCGGCCTGGACAACTCTATGATTCTTGAGGAGCTGCTTGGTGTCACATCCCAGCCCCCTGCCCCTTCTCTGAGGGCTCCAGGAAGGTTGGGGACACCCTTGGGGACACCCTTGGGGACACCTTGGGGACACCAGGCGTGTTGAGGTGTGGGTTTTTATCAATGTTCCTCTGGGGTTGTCCCAACAGAGCAGCAGCACCAAGAAGGACAAGGAGGCCATGGAAGACAAGAAACGCAACCCCATCCTCAAATACATCGGGAAACCCAAAATCTCCTCCCAGAGCAGTGAGTACTTTTGGGGACTTTTCTGGGGTGCTGCACCCCCCCCTCCTCTGCTACCTGGAGGTCACCTGGGGTGGCCTTTGTCACCCGTGGGGCTCCTGAAGAACCATCACCCACCTTCTCCTTTCCTCCAGCCGTTCCTTGGAAGCCCCTTTTCTCCTTTTGAGGCCAAATTTGTCACTTCTACCCCCATCCTGTGGGTTTGAGGGCAGCCCCTGGGGTCTCACAGCTCCTGGGGGAGGGGGGGGGCTGAGATGAGAGCGTGTTACACGCGTGTGCACACGCGTGTGTGTGTGTGTGTGTGTCCTCCTCTCTCTCCCCTTCTCCAGACGTTGCTTCACCCCGTTCCCTCTCCCCCTTCCTCTGCCACGGGATGGATTTGACATCTCATATTTTATTTTTTTGTTGTTGTTTTTTTGTTTCTCTTTTCCTTTTCCTTTCAGCATTTCATGTCCCTTTGTCCCCCGTTGAAGGTAAAAAAAAAACCTCTTTTTTTTTTTTTTTTCCCATTCCCCTCATGCGCTTCGTTTTATTTTGCCCCCCAACTTCTTTTCCCCCCC
>NW_015091216.1:5479-6851 GCF_001431845.1 Calidris pugnax | reverse complement strand
CCTTCCCCTTTTCCCCCCCTTCCTTCCCTCTTTCCCCTCCCTCTTTCCCTTTTTCCACCCCCCTCTTCCCTAATCTACCCCCGAGCGTTGGGATGGGTTGGGATGGGTTGGGATGGGCACCTCGGGGGGTGGGAGATGGATTTTTTGGGGGGCTCTGTGTGGCAGATGGCCTCACAGAGCGGGGTGACACCTCCAGCATCTCCTCCAGTTGGTCTTACTGGGATTTTTTGGGGTTTTTTTTTTCCCTCCCCCAACTCTTTGCCCCAACAGTCAAACCGGGCAACGTGAGGAACATCATCCAACACTTTGAGAACAACCAACATCAGGAGAGCCAAGAACCCGGCGCCCAACGTCTCTCCACCGGGAGCTTCCCCGAGGATCTGCTGGAGTCGGACAGGTCGGGATCTCCTGGAGAAGAGTTGGGGGCAATTTGTGCTTTTTTGGGGGGATTCCACTCTGGGATGGGTTTTTTTTCGGGTGGGTTCAGTACTGGGGCCGGTTCTCTTCAACATCTTTATCAATGATCTGGCCGAGGGGATGGAGTGCACCCTCAGGAAGTTCACAGATGACACCAAGCTGGGTGGCAGTGTTGATCTGCTGGAGGGCAGAGAGGCTCTGCAGAGAGATCTGGGCAGGCTGGATGGATGGGCTGAGACCAACGGGATGAGGTTCAACAAGGCCAAGTGCAGGGTCTTGCACTTGGGTCACACCAACCCCATGGATGCTCCAGGCTGGGGGCAGAGTGGCTGGAGCTGCCCCATGGAAAAGGACCTGGGGGTGTTGGTGGCCTGTGGGCTGAACAGGAGCCAGCAGTGTGCCCAGGTGGCCAAGAAGGCCACCAGCATCCTGGCCTGTATCAGGACCAGCGTGGCCAGCAGGAGTAGGGCAGTGATGGTGCCTCTGGACTAGGCCCTGGTGAGGCCTCACCTCAAGGGCTGTGTTCAGTTCTGGGCCCCTCACTACAGGAAGGACATTGAGGGGCTGGAGCGTGTCCAGAGGAGAGCCACCAAGCTGGGGAGGGGTCTGGAGAACAAGTCCTATGAGGAGAGGCTGAGGGAACTGGGCATGTTGAGTTTGGAGAAGAGGAGGCTGAGGGGAGACCTCATTGCCCTCTACAGCTCCCTGAAAGGAGGGTGTAGAGAGACAGGGGTCGGTCTCTTCTTCCAGGTTACAGGCGACAGGACAAGGGGCAATGGCTTCAAGTTGCACCAGGGGAGGTTCAGGCTGGATATTAGGAAACATTTCTTTACTGAAAGGGTTCTCCAGCATTGGAATGGGCTGCCCAGGGAGGTGGTGGAGTCACCATCCCTGGAGGGATTTAAGAAACGTGTAGACATGGCTCTTCAGGGCATGCTCTAGTGCCCAAGATTAC
>NW_015091216.1:0-5376 GCF_001431845.1 Calidris pugnax | reverse complement strand
TTTTTTTTTTTTTTTGTGGTTGGACTCGATGATCTCTGAGGTCCCTTCCAACCACCACGATTCTGTGATTCTGTGATTGATTCTGTTCAACCTGGTTTTTTGTCTCCCAGCTCCCGAGCCGAGGTGAGGCTGGGCCGCTCCGAGAGTCTCAAAGGTCGGGAAGAGATGAAAAAATCCCGGAAAGCCGAAAACGTGCCCCGGTCCCGCAGCGACGTGGACATGGACGCGGCGGCCGAGGCCACCAGGCTCCACCAGTCGGCGTCTTCTTCTGCCTCCAGCCTCTCCACAAGGTGGGAGATGCCTCCTCCCCCCGGGTTTTTGGGGGGAATGGGGTCTCCTGGGCAACTTGGGCTTCCAAAGGGAGCGGGATGGCCAAGGGGTTGAAAGGTGGACCCCCTCGGGGTGAGATTCTGGCTCTTTGGCCAAATCTGTGGGTCAAAGCCAAGGCTCAACCACACAGAGTGAGGTGGTCCTGTCCCCACAGCACCCCACAGCGCCCCACAGATCCTCCTGGGCCCACGGTTCTGAGTGGAAAATAGAGGAAATTGGGTTTTTAATCCCCCTTTGTGCCCACAATTGGACCCACAGAAAGTATTTCCAAATCTGTGGGTCAAGGCCAAGTCTCAGCCACGCAGAGTGAGGTGGTCCTGTCCCCACAGCGCCCCACAGATCCTCCTGGCCCCACATTTACCAGGGGAAAACAGAGGAAATCAGAGGAAAATGGGTTTTTAATCCCCCTTTGTGCCCCAAAAACCTTCTCACAGCCAGTAGCATCAGACCCACACAAAGCTTTGGCCAAATCTGTGGGTCAAGGCCAAGTCTCAGCCACGCAGAGCGAGGTGGTCCTGTCCCCACAGCACCCCACAGCGCCCCACAGATCCTCCTGGCCCCACAGTTCTGAGTGGAAAATAGAGGAAATTGGGTTTTAATCCCCCTTTGTGCCCCAAAAACCTTCTCACAGCCAGTAGCATCGGACCCACACAAAGCTTTGGCCAAATCTGTGGGTCAAAGCCAAGGCTCAACCATGCAGAGCGAGGTGGTCCTGTCCCCACAGCGCCCCACAGATCCTCCTGGGCCCACATTTCCCAGGGGAAAACAGAGGAAATCAGAGGAAATTGGGTTTTTAATCCCCCTTTGTGCCCCAAAAACCCTATCCCAACTGGTAGCACCAGCCCCACAGAAAGTATTTCCAAATCTGTGGGTCAAGGCCAAGTCCCAGCCACGAAGAGCGAGGTGGTCCTGTCCCCACAGCACCCCACAGCGCCCCACAGATCCTCCTGGGCCCACATTTCCGAGTGGAAAATAGAGGAAATTGAGTTTCCATCCCCTTTGTGCCCCAAAAACCTTCTCACAGCTGGTAGGACTGGCCCCACAGAAAGGTTTTCCCAAATCTGTGGGTCAAGGCCAAGTCCCAGCCACGAAGAGCGAGGTGGTCCTGTCCCCACAGCACCCCACAGCGCCCCACAGATCCTCCTGGGCCCACATTTCCGAGTGGAAAATAGAGGAAATTGAGTTTCCATCCCCTTTGTGCCCCAAAAACCTTCTCACAGCTGGTAGGACTGGCCCCACAGAAAGGTTTTCCCAAATCTGTGGGTCAAGGCCAAGTCCCAGCCACGAAGAGCGAGGTGGTCCTGTCCCCACAGCACCCCACAGCGCCCCACAGATCCTCCTGGGCCCACATTTCCGAGTGGAAAATAGAGGAAATTGAGTTTCCATCCCCTTTGTGCCCCAAAAACCTTCTCACAGCTGGTAGGACTGGCCCCACAGAAAGGTTTTCCCAAATCTGTGGGTCAAGGCCAAGCCCCAGCCACACAGAGCGAGGTTGTCCTGTCCCCACAGCACCCCACAGCGCCCCACAGATCCTCCTGGGCCCACATTTCCGAGTGGAAAATAGAGGAAATTGGGTTTCAATCCCCCTTTGTGCCCCAAAACCTTCTCACAACCAGTAGCTCTGGACCCACAGAAAACTTTGGCCAAATCTGTGGGTCAAGGCCAAGTCTCAACCATGCGGAGCGAGGTGGTCCTCACCCCACAGCGCCCCACAGATCCTCTGGGACCCACATTTACCAGGAGAAAACAGAGGAAATCAGAGGAAATTGGGTTTTTAATCCCCCTTTGTGCCCCAAAACCTTCTCACAGCCGGTAGCATCAGACCCACAGAAAGGTTTTGCCAAATCTGTGGGTCAAAGCCAAGTCTCAGCCATGAGCGAGGTTGTCCTGTCCCCACAGCACCCCACAGCGCCCCACAGATCCTCCTGGGCCCACATTTCCGAGTGGAAAATAGAGGAAATTGGGTTTCAATCCCCCTTTGTGCCCCAAAACCTTCTCACAACCAGTAGCTCTGGACCCACAGAAAACTTTGGCCAAATCTGTGGGTCAAGGCCAAGTCTCAACCATGCGGAGCGAGGTGGTCCTCACCCCACAGCGCCCCACAGATCCTCTGGGACCCACATTTACCAGGAGAAAACAGAGGAAATCAGAGGAAATTGGGTTTTTAATCCCCCTTTGTGCCCCAAAACCTTCTCACAGCCGGTAGCATCAGACCCACAGAAAGGTTTTGCCAAATCTGTGGGTCAAAGCCAAGTCTCAGCCATGAAGACTGAGGTGGTCCTGTCCCCACAGCACCCCACGGCGCCCCACAGATCCTCCTGGCCCCATGTTTCTGAGTGGAAAACAGAGGAAATTGAGTTTCCATCCCCCTTTGTGCCCCAAAAACCCTATCCCAACTGGTAGCACCAGCCCCACAGAAAGTATTTCCAAATCTGTGGGTCAAGGCCAAGCCCCAGCCGCACAGAACGAGGTGGTCCTGTCCCCACAGCACCCCACAGCGCCCCACAGATCCTCCTGGGCCCACATTCCCCAGGGAAAAACAGAGGAAATTGGGTTTTTAATCCCCTTTTGTGCCCCAAAACCTTCTCACAGCTGGTAGGACCGGACCCACAGAAAGTATTTCCAAATCTGTGGGTCAAGGCCAAGCCCCAGCCACACCAGATGAGGTGGTCCTGTCCCCACAGTGCCCCATGGTGCCCCACAGATCCTCCTGGGCCCACATTCCCCAGGGAAAAACAGAGGAAATTGGGTTTTTAATCCCCTTTTGTGCCCCAAAACCTTCTCACAGCTGGTAGGACCGGACCCACAGAAAGTATTTCCAAATCTGTGGGTCAAGGCCAAGCCCCAGCCGCACAGAACGAGGTGGTCCTGTCCCCACAGCACCCCACAGCGCCCCACAGATCCTCCTGGGCCCACATTCCCCAGGGAAAAACAGAGGAAATTGGGTTTTTAATCCCCTTTTGTGCCCCAAAACCTTCTCACAGCTGGTAGGACCGGACCCACAGAAAGTATTTCCAAATCTGTGGGTCAAGGCCAAGCCCCAGCCACACCAGATGAGGTGGTCCTGTCCCCACAGTGCCCCATGGTGCCCCACAGATCCTCCTGGCCCCATGTTTCCGAGTGGAAAATAGAGGAAATTGGGTTTTAATCCCCCTTTGTGCCCCAAAAACCTTCTCACAGCCGGTGGCACCAGACCCACAGAAAGTATTTCCAAATCTGTGGGTCAAGGCCAAGCCCCAGCCGCTCAGAGCGAGGTGGTCCTGTCCCCACAGTGCCCCACAGATCCTCCTGGGCCCAAGTTTGCAAGGAGAAATCAGAGGAAATTGGGTTTTTAATCCCCCTTTGTGCCCCAAAACCTTCTCACAGCCAGTCGCACTGGACCCACAGAAAGTATTTCCAAATCTGTGGGTCAAGGCCAAGCCCCAGCCGCACAGAACGAGGTGGTCCTGTCCCCACAGCACCCCACAGCGCCCCACAGATCCTCCTGGGCCCACGTTTCCGAGTGGAAAATAGAGGAAATTGGGTTTTAATCCCCCTTTGTGCCCCAAAAACCTTCTCACAGCCGGTGGCACCAGACCCACAGAAAGTATTTCCAAATCTGTGGGTCAAGGCCAAGCCCCAGCCGCTCAGAGCGAGGTGGTCCTGTCCCCACAGTGCCCCACAGATCCTCCTGGGCCCAAGTTTGCAAGGAGAAATCAGAGGAAATTGGGTTTTTAATCCCCCTTTGTGCCCCAAAAACCTTCTCACAGCCGGTGGCACCAGACCCACAGAAAGTATTTCCAAATCTGTGGGTCAAGGCCAAGCCCCAGCCGCTCAGAGCGAGGTGGTCCTGTCCCCACAGTGCCCCACAGATCCTCCTGGGCCCAAGTTTGCAAGGAGAAATCAGAGGAAATTGGGTTTTTAATCCCCCTTTGTGCCCCAAAAACCTTCTCACAGCCGGTGGCACCAGACCCACAGAAAGTATTTCCAAATCTGTGGGTCAAGGCCAAGCCCCAGCCGCTCAGAGCGAGGTGGTCCTGTCCCCACAGTGCCCCACAGATCCTCCTGGGCCCAAGTTTGCAAGGAGAAATCAGAGGAAATTGGGTTTTTAATCCCCCTTTGTGCCCCAAAAACCTTCTCACAGCCGGTGGCACCAGACCCACAGAAAGTATTTCCAAATCTGTGGGTCAAGGCCAAGCCCCAGCCGCTCAGAGCGAGGTGGTCCTGTCCCCACAGTGCCCCACAGATCCTCCTGGGCCCAAGTTTGCAAGGAGAAATCAGAGGAAATTGGGTTTTTAATCCCCCTTTGTGCCCCAAAACCTTCTCACCAGTAGCACTGGACCCACACAAAGCTTTTGCCCAATCTGTGGGTCAAAGCCAAGCTCTAGCCACACAGAGCGAGGTGGGCCTGTCCCCACAGCACCCCACGGCGCCCCACAGCACCCCACAGCGCCCCACAGATCCTCCTGGCCCCACGTTTCCGAGTGGAAAATAGAGGAAATTGGGTTTTAATCCCCTTTGGGCCCCAAAACCCTCTCCCAGACGGTAGCATCAGACCCACATCTTGAAGGGGGGGGATGTTACAGAACTGGGGCTGGGCGCTGCCCCACGGGGTGGGGGGTGTTGGGGAGGTTTTGCAACCCCGGGGTGGGGGGCTTGTCCCCAAGGTGGCTCCATCTGCCTCATCCCACCTCCAGCACGTCCTGCCACCAGTTTTTCCACCCCGGGGCTCTGTGGCCACCCCAGAGGGTCATCCCAAGGTGGTGGTGGGGGCAAGAGATGGACCATGGGGGGGGGTCAACGTGCTGGGGGGACGGGGTGACATCCAGATGGACCTGGAGAGGGGGCCCCAGGTGACCCTCAACCAAACCAAGGGCAGGGTCCTCCCCCTGGGTGGGGGCAGCCCCCAATCCCAGCCCAGGGTGGGGATGGAGGGATGGGGGGCAGCCCCAAGGAGAAGGATCTAGGGGGACTTTGAGGGGGGGGGAAAGGTGGCCATGGGCTGGCAATGTGGGCTGGCAGCCCAACAAGCCCCCCGCCCCCTGGGCTGCACCCCCAAAGGGTGAG
>NW_015091215.1:22410-29302 GCF_001431845.1 Calidris pugnax | reverse complement strand
CTCCCAGTACATCCCAGTGCTCCCCAGTCTCCTCCCAGTGCCTCCCACTTCCCTCCTATTTCCCCCTAGTCCCTCCCCAGTGCATCCCAGTCCCCTCCCAGTGCCTCCCAGTACCTCCCAGTGCTCCCCAGTCTCCTCCCAGTGCCTCCCAGTACCTCCCAGTGCTCCCCAGTCTCCTCCCAGTGCCTCCCAGTACCTCCCAGTGCTCCCCAGTCTCCTCCCAGTGCCTCCCAGTACCTCCCAGTGCTCCCCAGTCTCCTCCCAGTGCCTCCCAGTACCTCCCAGTGCTCCCCAGTCTCCTCCCAGTGCCTCCCAGTACCTCCCAGTGCTCCCCAGTCTCCTCCCAGTGCCTCCCAGTACCTCCCAGTGCTCCCCAGTCTCCTCCCAGTGCCTCCCACTTCCCTCCAAGACCCCTCCCAGTGCCTCCCAGTCCCCTCCTATTTCCCCCTAGTCCCTCCCCTGTGCCTCCCCAGTCCAACCAGTGCTCCCCAGTCCCCTCCCAGTGCCTCCCAGTTCCTTCCCTGTCCCCTCCCCAGTGCCTCCCAGTCCAATCCAGTGCCTCCCACTTCCCTCCAAGACCCCTCCCAGTGCCTCCCAGTTCCTTCCCTGTCCCCTCCCCAGTGCCTCCCAGTCCAATCCAGTGCCTCCCACTTCCCTCCAAGACCCCTCCCAGTGCCTCCCAGTTCCTTCCCTGTCCCCTCCCCAGTGCCTCCCAGTCCAATCCAGTGCCTCCCACTTCCCTCCAAGACCCCTCCCAGTGCCTCCCAGTTCCTTCCCTGTCCCCTCCCCAGTGCCTCCCAGTCCAATCCAGTGCCTCCCACTTCCCTCCAAGACCCCTCCCAGTGCCTCCCAGTTCCTTCCCTGTCCCCTCCCCAGTGCCTCCCAGTCCAATCCAGTGCCTCCCACTTCCCTCCAAGACCCCTCCCAGTGCCTCCCAGTTCCTTCCCTGTCCCCTCCCCAGTGCCTCCCAGTCCAATCCAGTGCCTCCCACTTCCCTCCAAGACCCCTCCCAGTGCCTCCCAGTTCCTTCCCTGTCCCCTCCCCAGTGCCTCCCAGTCCAATCCAGTGCCTCCCACTTCCCTCCAAGACCCCTCCCAGTGCCTCCCAGTTCCTTCCCTGTCCCCTCCCCAGTGCCTCCCAGTCCAATCCAGTGCCTCCCACTTCCCTCCAAGACCCCTCCCAGTGCCTCCCAGTTCCTTCCCTGTCCCCTCCCCAGTGCCTCCCAGTCCAATCCAGTGCCTCCCACTTCCCTCCAAGACCCCTCCCAGTGCCTCCCAGTTCCTTCCCTGTCCCCTCCCCAGTGCCTCCCAGTCCAATCCAGTGCCTCCCACTTCCCTCCAAGACCCCTCCCAGTGCCTCCCAGTTCCTTCCCTGTCCCCTCCCCAGTGCCTCCCAGTCCAATCCAGTGCCTCCCACTTCCCTCCAAGACCCCTCCCAGTGCCTCCCAGTTCCTTCCCTGTCCCCTCCCCAGTGCCTCCCAGTCCAATCCAGTGCCTCCCACTTCCCTCCAAGACCCCTCCCAGTGCCTCCCAGTTCCTTCCCTGTCCCCTCCCCAGTGCCTCCCAGTCCAATCCAGTGCCTCCCACTTCCCTCCAAGACCCCTCCCAGTGCCTCCCAGTTCCTTCCCTGTCCCCTCCCCAGTGCCTCCCAGTCCAATCCAGTGCCTCCCACTTCCCTCCAAGACCCCTCCCAGTGCCTCCCAGTTCCTTCCCTGTCCCCTCCCCAGTGCCTCCCAGTCCAATCCAGTGCCTCCCACTTCCCTCCAAGACCCCTCCCAGTGCCTCCCAGTTCCTTCCCTGTCCCCTCCCCAGTGCCTCCCAGTCCAATCCAGTGCCTCCCACTTCCCTCCAAGACCCCTCCCAGTGCCTCCCAGTTCCTTCCCTGTCCCCTCCCCAGTGCCTCCCAGTCCAATCCAGTGCCTCCCACTTCCCTCCAAGACCCCTCCCAGTGCCTCCCAGTTCCTTCCCTGTCCCCTCCCCAGTGCCTCCCAGTCCAATCCAGTGCCTCCCACTTCCCTCCAAGACCCCTCCCAGTGCCTCCCAGTTCCTTCCCTGTCCCCTCCCCAGTGCCTCCCAGTCCAATCCAGTGCCTCCCACTTCCCTCCAAGACCCCTCCCAGTGCCTCCCAGTTCCTTCCCTGTCCCCTCCCCAGTGCCTCCCAGTCCAATCCAGTGCCTCCCACTTCCCTCCAAGACCCCTCCCAGTGCCTCCCAGTTCCTTCCCTGTCCCCTCCCCAGTGCCTCCCAGTCCAATCCAGTGCCTCCCACTTCCCTCCAAGACCCCTCCCAGTGCCTCCCAGTTCCTTCCCTGTCCCCTCCCCAGTGCCTCCCAGTCCAATCCAGTGCCTCCCACTTCCCTCCAAGACCCCTCCCAGTGCCTCCCAGTTCCTTCCCTGTCCCCTCCCCAGTGCCTCCCAGTCCAATCCAGTGCCTCCCACTTCCCTCCAAGACCCCTCCCAGTGCCTCCCAGTTCCTTCCCTGTCCCCTCCCCAGTGCCTCCCAGTCCAATCCAGTGCCTCCCACTTCCCTCCAAGACCCCTCCCAGTGCCTCCCAGTTCCTTCCCTGTCCCCTCCCCAGTGCCTCCCAGTCCAATCCAGTGCCTCCCACTTCCCTCCAAGACCCCTCCCAGTGCCTCCCAGTTCCTTCCCTGTCCCCTCCCCAGTGCCTCCCAGTCCAATCCAGTGCCTCCCACTTCCCTCCAAGACCCCTCCCAGTGCCTCCCAGTTCCTTCCCTGTCCCCTCCCCAGTGCCTCCCAGTCCAATCCAGTGCCTCCCACTTCCCTCCAAGACCCCTCCCAGTGCCTCCCAGTTCCTTCCCTGTCCCCTCCCCAGTGCCTCCCAGTCCAATCCAGTGCCTCCCACTTCCCTCCAAGACCCCTCCCAGTGCCTCCCAGTTCCTTCCCTGTCCCCTCCCCAGTGCCTCCCAGTCCAATCCAGTGCCTCCCACTTCCCTCCAAGACCCCTCCCAGTGCCTCCCAGTTCCTTCCCTGTCCCCTCCCCAGTGCCTCCCAGTCCAATCCAGTGCCTCCCACTTCCCTCCAAGACCCCTCCCAGTGCCTCCCAGTTCCTTCCCTGTCCCCTCCCCAGTGCCTCCCAGTCCAATCCAGTGCCTCCCACTTCCCTCCAAGACCCCTCCCAGTGCCTCCCAGTTCCTTCCCTGTCCCCTCCCCAGTGCCTCCCAGTCCAATCCAGTGCCTCCCACTTCCCTCCAAGACCCCTCCCAGTGCCTCCCAGTTCCTTCCCTGTCCCCTCCCCAGTGCCTCCCAGTCCAATCCAGTGCCTCCCACTTCCCTCCAAGACCCCTCCCAGTGCCTCCCAGTTCCTTCCCTGTCCCCTCCCCAGTGCCTCCCAGTCCAATCCAGTGCCTCCCACTTCCCTCCAAGACCCCTCCCAGTGCCTCCCAGTTCCTTCCCTGTCCCCTCCCCAGTGCCTCCCAGTCCAATCCAGTGCCTCCCACTTCCCTCCAAGACCCCTCCCAGTGCCTCCCAGTTCCTTCCCTGTCCCCTCCCCAGTGCCTCCCAGTCCAATCCAGTGCCTCCCACTTCCCTCCAAGACCCCTCCCAGTGCCTCCCAGTTCCTTCCCTGTCCCCTCCCCAGTGCCTCCCAGTCCAATCCAGTGCCTCCCACTTCCCTCCAAGACCCCTCCCAGTGCCTCCCAGTTCCTTCCCTGTCCCCTCCCCAGTGCCTCCCAGTCCAATCCAGTGCCTCCCACTTCCCTCCAAGACCCCTCCCAGTGCCTCCCAGTTCCTTCCCTGTCCCCTCCCCAGTGCCTCCCAGTCCAATCCAGTGCCTCCCACTTCCCTCCAAGACCCCTCCCAGTGCCTCCCAGTTCCTTCCCTGTCCCCTCCCCAGTGCCTCCCAGTCCAATCCAGTGCCTCCCACTTCCCTCCAAGACCCCTCCCAGTGCCTCCCAGTTCCTTCCCTGTCCCCTCCCCAGTGCCTCCCAGTCCAATCCAGTGCCTCCCACTTCCCTCCAAGACCCCTCCCAGTGCCTCCCAGTTCCTTCCCTGTCCCCTCCCCAGTGCCTCCCAGTCCCTCCCAGTCCTGCTCACAAGTACTCCAGTAGCACCAGTCCGGCGAAGGCCCCGTCCCCGATGGTCCCCAAGCGCCCGGCAGTGATCAACCTGTGGGGACACCCCCTGTCACCCCCGGGGACACCCTGGTGACACTTCGGGGACCCTTGGGACACCTTGGGGACCTCAGGGACACACTGGGAGTGGCCTGGGGACCTTGGGGACACCACAGAGACACTTCGGGGACAGGTTGGGGACGGGGGGACACGTTGGGGATACCTTGAGGACAACATGGGGACAGTTTGGGGACCTCGGGGACACCATGGGGACCTCGGGGACAGGTTGGGGACATTGGGGACACCATGGGGACAGGTTGGGGACATGGAGGACACCACGGGGACACCAGGAGAACCTCGGGGACACCATGGGGACCTTGAGGACACCTTGGGGACCTTGGAGACACCTTGGGGATGGGTTGGGGACATTGGGGACAGGTTGGGGACACATTGGGGACACGGAGGACACCACGGGGACATCATGAGAACCTCAGGGCCACCTTGGGGACACCACGGGGATGGGTTGGGGACACCTTGGGGACACCATGGGGATGGGTTGGGGCCACCTTGGGGACCTTGAGGACACCACGGGGACCTCGGGGACAGGTTGGGGACATTGGGGACACATTGGGGACACGGAGGACACCACGGGGACACCATGAGAACCTCGGGGATACCTTGGGGACACCATGGGGATGGGTTGGGGACACTGGGGACACCTTGGGGACGGGTTGGGGACATTGGGGACACCATGGGGACAGGTTGGGGACATGGAGGACACCACGGGGACATCAGGAGAACCTCGGGGACACCTTGGGGACACCATGGGGACCTTGAGGACACCTTGGGGACCTTGGGGACACCTTGGGGATGGGTTGGGGACATTGGGGACAGGTTGGGGACACATTGGGGACACGGAGGACACCACGGGGACATCATGAGAACCTCAGGGCCACCTTGGGGACACCACAGGGACAGGTTGGGGACACGGAGGACACCATGGGGACACCAGGAGAACATCAGGGCCACCTTGGGGACACCATGGGGATGAGTTGGGGACACATTGGGCACCTCAGGGATAGGTTTGGGACACATTGGGGACACCTTGAGGACAACATGGGGACAGGTTGGGGACACCTTGGGGACCTCCTGGACACACCGAGGACCTTGGGGACGGGTTGGGGACCTTGGGGACACCACAGGGACAGGTTGGGGACACGGAGGACACCACGGGGACACCATGAGAGCCTTGGGGCCACCATGGGGACACCTTGGGGACATTGGGGACACCTTGGGGACACCTTGGGGACATTGGGGACACCTTGGGGCCACTTGGGGCCGCCCCGGGGACTCACAGCAGGCGCAGGGCCGGGGTGTCGCCGAAGCTGCCCTCGCCCAGGACCTCGATGTCCCAGCGCACCAGGGACCTGCGCAAACGGGGCAAACTGGGGCAAACTGGGAGGGAACTGGGCTGAAATGGGGGGAACTGGCCTAAACTGGGACCCAGAAGGCCTGAACTGGGCTAAACTGGGAGAAAGTGGGACCAAACTGGGCTAAACTGGGGCAAACTGGGAGGGAACTGGGCTGAACTGGGCCCCAGGAGGCCTGAACTGGGCTAAACTGGGGGGAAACTGGGCTAAACTGGGCTCCAGGAGTCCTGAACTGGGCTAAACTGGGGAGAAACTGGGGTAAACTGGGCTGAACTGGGGAGAAACTGGCCTAAACTGGGCCCCAGAAGGCCTGAACTGGGCTAAACTGGGAGAAAGTGGGCTGAACCGGGGGGAAACTGGCCTAAACTGGGCCCCAGGAGTCCTGAACTGGGCTAAACTGGGAGAAAGTGGGACCAAACTGGGCTAAACTGGGAGAAAACAGGACCAAACTGGGGCAAACTGGGGGCAAACTGGGCTGTACTGGGCCCCAGAAGTCCTGAACTGGACTAAACTGGGGAGAAACTGGGCTAAACTGGGAGAAACAGGTGGCAAACTGGGCTGAACTGGGGGCAAACTGGGCTAAACTGGGCCCCAGGAGTCCTGAACTGGGCTAAACTGGGAGAAAGCGGGACCAAACTGGGCTAAACTGGGGCAAACTGGGGGGAAACTGGGCTGAACTGGGCCCCAGGAGGCCTGAACTGGGCTAAACTGGGGAGAAACAGGTGGCAAACTGGGCTGAACTGGGAGGGAACAGGGCTGAACTGGGCCCCAGGAGGCCTGAACTGGGCTAAACTGGGAGAAAGCTAGACCAAACTGGGCTAAACTGGGGCAAACTGGGAGGGAACTGGGCTAAACTGGGGGGAAAGTGGGCTGAACTGGGAGAAACTGGGGGAAAACTGGGCTGGACTGGGGGCAAACTGGGCTGAACTGGGCCCCGGGAGGCCTGAACTGGGCCAAATTGGGAGAAAGCAGGACCAAACTGGGCTAAACTGGGCCAAACTGGGCTGAACTGGGCCTCAGGAGTCCTGAACTGGGCTAAACTGGGAGAAACTGGAGGCAAACTGGGCTAAACTGGGGCAAAGTGGGCTGAACTTGGGGGGAACTGGCCTAAACTGGGCCCCAGGAGTCCTGAACTGGGCTAAACTGGGAGAAAGCGGGACCAAACTGGGCTAAACTGGGGCAAACTGGGAGGGAACTGGGCTGAACTGGGCCCCAGGAGGCCTGAACTGGGCTAAACTGGGGAGAAACTGGGCTGAACTGGGAGGAAGCTGGGCTGAACTGGGCCCCAGGAGGCCTGAACTGGGCTAAACTGGGGAGAAACTGGGCTGAACTGGGAGGAAGCTGGGCTGAACTGGGCCCCAGGAGGCCTGAACTGGGCTAAACTGGGGAGAAAC
>NW_015091215.1:18790-20029 GCF_001431845.1 Calidris pugnax | reverse complement strand
GACTGCCAGGGGAGCGATGGGTGGGGAATGGGAGGCATTGGGAGGGGATTAGGAGGCACTGGGAGGACACTAGGAGGCACTGGGGGGGCACTGGTAGGGACTGGGAGGCACTGGGAGGACACTGGGAGGCATTGGGAGGGGACTGGAAGGCACTGGGAGGACACTGGGAGGCACTGGGAGGGGACTGGGAGGCACTGGGAGGGGATTAGGAGGCACTGGGAGGACACTAGGGAGGGACTGGGGGGCACTGGGAGGGACTGGGAGTAATACTGGGAGAGACTGGGAAGCACGGGGAGGCACTGGGAGGGACTGGGAATGATACTGGGAGGGACTGGGGGGCACTGAGAGGGACTGGGAGGCACTGGGAGTGATACTGGGAGAGACTGGGAAGCACTGGGAGGCACTGGGAGTCACTGGGGGGGGCACTGAGGGGTACTGGGAGGGACTGGGAGGGACTGGGAGTGATACTGGGAGGGACTGGGGGGCACTGGGGGACCACTGGGAAGCAACTGGGAAGAACTGGGAGGCACTGGGGGTTACTGGGAGGCACTGGGAGCCCCTGGTGGGCAGTGGGGGTTACTGGGAGCCACTGGTGGGTACTGGGAGGTTACTGGTGAGGCACTGGGAGGAACTGGGAGCTACTGGTGGGCACTGGGGGGGAAGGGGGGGGCTGGGGTTACTGGGAGGGAACTGGGAGCTACTGGGAAGTTCCTGGTGAGGCACTGGGAAGAACTGGGAGCTACTGGTGGCTTACTGGTGGAATCGCTGGGGGTTACTGGGGGCCACTGGTGGGTACTGGGGTTTACTGGTGAGGCACTGGGAGGGACTGGGAGCTACTGGTGGCTTACTGGTGGAGTCGCTGGGGGTTACTGGGAGCCACTGGTGGGCAGTGGGGGTTACTGGTGAAGCACTGGGGGGAACTGGGAGGGACTGGGAGCCACTGGTGAGCACTGGGGGTTACTGGGGAGGAACTGGGAGCCACTGGTGGGCACTGGGGGTTACTGGTGAGGCACTGGGAGGAACTGGGAGCTACTGGTGGAGTCGCTGGGGGTTACTGGGAGTCACTGGTGGGCACTGGAGATCACTGGTGAGGCACTGGGAGGAACTGGGAGCTACTGGGAGGTTACTGGGGGTTACTGGTGAGGCACTGGGAGCTACTGGGAGGTTACTGGTGAGGCACTGGGAGGAACTGGGAGGTACTGGTGGAGTCGCTGGGGGGCTGTGGGGTTACTGGGAGGT
>NW_015091215.1:13892-17327 GCF_001431845.1 Calidris pugnax | reverse complement strand
CCCCCAGTGCCCCCGCCGTGGGCAAACAGTGGGGGAGGGGCCAAGGTCACGTTTCCCCGGCGACGGCCGTTCCCCCCGGGGTTGCCCAATCCGCTCCCAGTTTGCCCAGTTCCCCCCCAGTTCCCCCACTTTTGGCCCAGTTGGACCAGTTTGGCCCTTTTTTTCCTCCCCTTTCCCCCACTTTGCCCATTTTTGCCCATTTTTGCCCGTTTTCCCCCTTTTTTTTTCTCAATTTTGCCCAGTTTTCCCCCATTTTGCCCAATTTTTCTCACTTTTAATGCAATTTTGTCCATTTTTGCCCATTTTTTGCCCAATTTTTCCTACTTTTAACCCAATTTTCCCCACTTTTAACCCAATTTTCCCCACTTTTGCCCATTTTTCACCCAATATTCGCCAGTTTTTCCCAATTTTGCCCCAAACTTGCATGATTTTTCCTACTTTTAACCCCATTTTGCCCGTTTTGCCTCACTTTTACCCCATTTTCCTGAATTTTCCCCATTTTTGCCCAATATTCCCCAATTTGGGGAATCTTTGCCCAATTCTGCCCAATTTTGCTCATTTTTTTCCTACATTAAACCCCATTTTGCCCAATTTTACCCATTTTCAGCCAATTTTCCCCATTTTTGCCCAATATTCTCCAATTTGGTCCACTTTTGCCCAATTCTTCCTACTTTTACCCCCATTTTGCCCATTTTCAGCCAATTTTCCCTGCTTTTGTCCATTTTGGGCCAAATTTCACCCATTTTTGTCCTATTTTTCCCATTTTTGCCCAATTTTTCCCACTTTTGCCCAATTTTGCCACCTTTTGCTCGTTTTCACCTACTTTTGCTAGATTTTCCCCAGTTTTCTTAAATTTTCCTCAATTTGCTATTTTTTCCCCCAAAATTGCCCCGTTTCGCCCATTTATACCCATTTTTCCCTAGTTTTGCCCAGAATTGCTCAATTTTGGCCATTTTAGCCCAATTTTCCCAACTCTTGCCCAATTTGGCCCATTTTTACCCATTTTTCCCTGGTTTTGCCCAGAATTGCCCAATTTTTGCCCAATTTTCCCAGGTTTTGCCCAGATTTTCCCAACTTGCCCCAGAACTACCCATTTTTGCCAAATATTGCTCAATTTTCCTTAATTTTGCCCAGTTTTGCTCGGTTTTGCCCAGTTTTGCTCAATTTGGCCCATTTTTGCCTGGTGTTGCCCAAAATTGCCCAATTTTGGCTCAATTTTGCCCATTTTGCCTCATTTTCCCTTGTTTTGCCCAGAGTTGCCTAAATTTTACCCATTTTACTCAATTTTGCCCAATTTTTCCCAGAATTTCCCCATTTGGCCCAGAACTACCCATTTTTGTCAATTTTTGCTCAATTTCCCTTAATTTTGCCCAATTTCCCTGGGTTTTGCCTGGATTTCCCCCGGTTTTGCCCAATTTTGCTTGACTCGCCCCAATTTCGCCCAATTTTCCCCAGAATTGCCTCATTTTTGCCCAATTTTGCTCCAATTTTGCCCATTTTTCTTCAATTTTGCCCTTTTGTGCCCATTTTTGCCCAATTTTGCCCAGAACTCCCCATTTTTTGCTCTATTTGGCCTCATTTTGCTCCATTTCCCTCAGAATTGCCTGATTTTGCCCATTTTTGCCTGGTTTTGCCCAGAATTGCCTCATTTTGCCCATTTTTATCCAATTTTCCCCATTTTTCCCTGAAATTGCTGAATTTTGCTCAATTTTCCCCAATTTTGCTTGATTTTGCCCAGAATTGCCTCATTTTTGCCCAATTTTGCCCATTTTGCCCGTTTTTACCTAATTATGCTTGATTTTGCCCAGAATTGCCTCATTTTCCCCTTTTTCACCCAATTTTGCCCATTTTTCTTCCATTTTGCCCATTTTTGCCCCATTTGACCCAGAACTCCCCATTTTTTGTCATTTTTGCTCAATTTGGCCTCACTTTGCTCCATTTTCCTCAGACTTGCCTGATTTTGCCCATTTTTGCCTGGTTTTGCCCAGAATTGCCCCATTTGGTCCATTTTTGTCCAATTTTGCCCATTTTTCCCCAGAATTGCTGAATTTTGTTTCATTTTCCCCAATTTTGCCCAATTTTGCCCATTTTTGCCCATTTTAGCCCCATTTCCCCGCTGTGGCCCCTCCCCCGCGTGGGACGTCCCGGGGGGGGGAGGGGCGTGTGTGCACACGCGTGTGATGACGTCATCGAGTGCCCGGGCCGTCGCACGAGGCCTCGCACACGCGTGTGGGGCGTCACGTGACAGGTTCCACATGCGTGTGTGACGTCACGTGACGGGTTCCACACGTGTGTGACATCATGTGACACCCCCCACACGCGTGTGTGACGTCACATGATGAGTTACACACAAATGTGATGTCACATGATGCCTCGCACATGCGTGTGACATCATGTGACACCCCCCACACGCGTGTGTGACATCACATGACAAGTTACATGTGTGTGATGTCACGTGACGCCTCACACATGCATGTGTGATGTCACATGACGAGTTACATGCGTGTGTGACATTAAGTGACAACCGAACACGCGTGTGTGACGTCACATGATGAGTTACACGCGTGTGACATCACGTGACGCCTCGCACACACATGTGAGAGATCACATGACACCTTGCACACGCGTGTGTGACGTCACATGATGAGTTACACACAAATGTGATGTCACATGATGCATCGCACATGCGTGTGACATCATGTGACACCCCCCACACGCGTGTGTGACATCACATGACAAGTTACATGTGTGTGATGTCACGTGACGCCTCACACATGCATGTGTGATGTCACATGACGAGTTACATGCGTGTGTGACATTAAGTGACAACCGAACACGCGTGTGTGACGTCACATGATGAGTTACACGCGTGTGACATCACGTGACGCCTCGCACACACATGTGAGAGATCACATGACACCTTGCACACGCGTGTGTGACGTCACATGATGAGTTACACATGTGTGTGATGTCACATGCCACCTTGCACATGCATGTGTGACGTCACATGATGCCTCGAACACGTGTGTGTGACGTCATGTGACAAGTTACATGAGTGTGTGATGTCACACGAGGCCTCACACACACGTGTGCGACATCACATTATGAGTTACACGCATGTGTGACGTCACGTGACACCCCGCACACGCGTGTGAGAGATCACATGACGAGTTACACACGTGTGTGAGGTCACATGACACCCCACACACATATGTGTGATGTCACGTGATGCCTCGAACACGTGTGTGTGACATCACATGATGAGTTACACACGTGTGATGTCACATGACACCCCGCACATGTGTATGTGACATCACATGATGAATTACATACGTGACGTCACCTGACACCCTGCACACGCGTGTGTGACGTCACACGCGTGTTTCCCCCCCCAGGTTCCAGAACACGCGTGTGCGGGGGAGGGGAGGAGGCGCC
>NW_015091215.1:12874-13470 GCF_001431845.1 Calidris pugnax | reverse complement strand
GGGGGATACTGGTGGATACTGGTGGATACTGGTGGATACTGGGAGCCTCCCCCCCCAGACTACGAGTCCCTGCGCGTGGGGGGGCTGATCTTCGCCGGGATCCTCTTCCTGCTGGGGGTGCTCCTCATCCTCAGTGAGTGACCCACGGCTGCCCCACAGCGACCCACGGCGACCCATAGAGACCCATAGAGACCCACACCCTGCCCCACAGTGACCCACACCCTGCCCCATAGCGACCCATACCCTGCCCCATAGTGACCCACGGCTGCCCCACAGCGACCCATAGAGACCCATAGCGACCCACAGTGACCCACAGGGACCCATAGAGACCCCATAGAGACCCCATAGAGACCCATAGAGACCCATAGAGACCCATAGAGACCCAGAGACACCCCATAGAGACCCATAGAGACCCACAGAGACCCACAGAGACCCACAGTGACCCATAGAGACCCATAGGGACCCACTGAGACCCATAGCGACCCACAGTGACCCATAGAGACCCATAGCGTGACCCACACCGTGACCCACTACGACCCATAGAGTGACCCATGGATCTGCCCCATAGACCTGCCCCATAGCCCCACCCCATACCG
>NW_015091215.1:0-944 GCF_001431845.1 Calidris pugnax | reverse complement strand
GGTGGGGGGGGGCACCCAAAGCGGGGGGGGGCACCCAGGGGTCCAGGACCCCCCCACGGGCCTCCCAGTCCCTCCCAGTGTGGCCCAGTGCCTCCCAGTGTTCTCCCAGTTCGTCCCAGTCTCTCCCAGTTCATCCCAGTATGGCTCAGTGCCTCCCAGTGCTCTCCCAGTGCTCTCCCAGTTCATCCCAGTATGGCCCAGTGCCTCCCAGTCCCTCCCAGTGCGGCCCAGTCCCTCCCAGTGCTCTCCCAGTCCATCCCAGTATGGCACAGTCCCTTCCAGTGCTCTCCCAGACCCTCCCAGTGCTCTCCCAGTTCGTCCCAGTAAGGCCCAGTGCTCTCCCAGTATGGCCCAGTCCCTCCCAGTACTGACCCAGTGCCTCCCAGTGCTCTCCCAGTTTGTCCCAGTAAGGCCCAGTTCGTCCCAGTATGGCCCAGTGCTCTCCCAGTGCTCTCCCAGTCCCTCCCAGTGCTCTCCCAGTTCATTCCAGTACGGCCCAGTGCCTCCCAGTGCTCTCCCAGTTCGTCCCAGTGCTCTCCCAGTCCATCCCAGTAGGGCCCAGTCCCTCCCAGTACTGACCCAGTGCCTCCCAGAGATCTCCCAGTACGGCCCAGTCCCTCCCAGTCTGGCCCAGTCCCTCCCAGTCCATCCCAGTATGGCCCAGTCTCTCCCACTGCTCTCCCAGTCCCTCCCAGTATTGACCCAGTGCCTCCCAGTGCCCTCCCAGTATGGCTCAGTCCCTCCCAGTGCTCTCCCAGTCCCTCCCACTCTGGCCCAGCCCCTCCCACTGCTCTCCCAGTCCCTCCCAGTGCCCTTTCCGTAACCTCTCGGTCCCTCCCAGTCTGGCCCAGCCCTTCCCAGTACAGACCAGTCCCTCCCAGTGCCTTCCCAGTGCCCTTCCGGTGCTCCCCCAGCCCCTCCCAGTCCCTTCCAGTCCCTCCCAG
>NW_015091214.1:43720-47163 GCF_001431845.1 Calidris pugnax | reverse complement strand
CCCTGATGCAATTCCTGATCCCGGTGCCATCCCCAGTACCATCCCCGGTGCCAATCCCAGGCCTAGAGCTAATCCTGGTGCCAATCCTGGTCCTGGTACCATCCCTGGTACCAGTCCCAGTGCCAGGGCCAGTCCTGGTGCTAATCCTGGTCCCGGTACCATTCCCGGTGCCAATCCCAGGTCTGGGGCCAATCCCGATGCCAATCCTGTTCCTAGTGCCAGCCCTGGGATCATCCCTGGTGCCAGTCCCAGGCCTAGAGCCAATTGATCCCAGTGCCAATCCTGGTCCCGGTCCCAGGGCCAATCCCAGTGCCAGTCCTGGGGCTAATCCTGGTCCCGGTGCCATTCCCAGTGCCAATCCCAGGTCTAGAGCCAGTCCTGGGGCCATCCCTAGTGCCAATCCCGGTCCTAATCCTGGTCCCTGTGCCAATCCTGGTACCAGTCCTAGTCCTGGGGCAAATTCCAGTCCCAGCACCAATCCCGGTGCCAATCCCGGTCCCAATGCCAATCCCAGTCCTGGTGCTAATCCCAGTCCCGATGCCACTCCCAGTGCCAAATCCCAGTCCCGGCACCAATCCTGGTCCTGGTGCCAATCCTGGTACCAGGGCCATCCCTGGTGCCAATCCCGGTCCTGGTGCTAATCCCAGTCCTGGTGCCATCCCCAATGCCAGTCCCAGGGCCAATCCCGGTTCCAGTCCTGGTGCCAATCCTGGTCCCGGTGCCAATCCTGGTACTGGAGCCATTCCCAGTGCCAGTCCCTGGTGCTAATCCCAGTCCCGATACCACTCCCGGTGCCAAATCCCAGTCCCGGCACCAGTCCTGGTCCTGGTGCCCATCCCTGTGCCATCCCTGGTCCCCGTGCCAATCCCCGTCTCGGGGCTAATCCCAGTGCCAATCCTGGTCCCGGTGCCAATACCGGGGCCATCCCCAGTGCCAATCCTGGTGCCAATCCCAGTCCTGGTGCTAATCCCAGTCCCGGTGCCAGTCCCGGTGCCATCCCCAGTCCTGGTCCTGGGACCAATCCCAGTGCCAGGGCCAATCCCAGTGCCATCCCTGGTCCCAATTCTGGTGTCAATCCCAGTCTCGAGGCTAATCCCTGTGCCAATCCCGGTCCTGGTGCTAATCCCAGTTCCAGTGCCATCCCCAGTGCTAAATCCCAGTCCCAGCACCAATTCTGGTCCTGGGAACAATCCCAGTGCTAGGGCCAGTCCTGGTGCCATCCCTGGTCCCAATTCCAGTGCCAATTCCAGTCTCAGGACTAATCCGGTCCCAGTGCCATCCCCGGTGCCAATCCTGGTACCAGTCCTGGTGCCGGTGCCAGTCCCAGTCCTGGGGCAAATCCCAGTCCTGGGGCAAATCCCAGTGCCAGGGCCAGTCCCGGTGCCATCCCTGGTCCCGGTCCCAATCCCAGTCTCCGGGCTAATCCCAGTGCCAATCCTAGTCCCGGTGCCAATCCCGGTACCGGGGCCGTCTCTAGTGCTAGTCCCCGGTGCCAATCCCAGTCCTGATGCCACTCCTGGTGCCAAATCCCAGTCCTGGCACCAGTCCTGGTCCTGGTGCCAATCCTGGTGCCAGGGACAGTCCTGGTGCCAATCCCAGTCTCGGGGCTAATCCTGGTGCCAATCCCAGTCCTGGTGCTAATCCCAGCCCTGATTCCACTCCCGGTGCCACCCCTGGTGCTAAATCCCAGTGCCAATCCTGGTCCCAGTGCCAATCCTGGTACCGGGGCCGTCCCCAGTGCCAATCCCAGTCCTGGCACCAATCCTGGTCCTGGTGCCATCCCCGGTGCTAAATCCCAGTCCCAGCACCAGTCCTGGTGCCAACCCTGGTGCCAATCCCAGTCTTGGGGGCTAATCCCAGTGCCAATCCTGGTCCTGGTGCTAATCCTAGTCCCAGTGCCAATCCCAGTACCAGGGCTGTCCCCAGGGCCAATCCTGGTCCCGTTGCCAATTCTGGTACCGGGGCCATCCCTGGTGCCAATCCTGGTGCCAATCCCAGTCGACCCCAGTGCCAGTCCCCGGTGCCAATCCCAATCCTGGTGCCAGTCCTAGTCCTGGGGTGAATCCTAGTCCTGGTGCCATCCCCAGTGCCAAATCCTAATCCCGGTGCCAATCCCAATCCCGGTGCCAAATCCCAATCCTGGTGCCAATACCAATCCTGGTGCCAATCCTAGTCCCGGTGCCAATCCCGGTACCGGGGCCGTCTCTAGTGCTAGTCCCCGGTGCCAATCCCAGTCCTGATGCCACTCCTGGTGCCAAATCCCAGTCCTGGCACCAGTCCTGGTCCTGGTGCCAATCCTGGTGCCAGGGACAGTCCTGGTGCCAATCCCAGTCTCGGGGCTAATCCTGGTGCCAATCCCAGTCCTGGTGCTAATCCCAGCCCTGATTCCACTCCCGGTGCCACCCCTGGTGCTAAATCCCAGTGCCAATCCTGGTCCCAGTGCCAATCCTGGTACCGGGGCCGTCCCCAGTGCCAATCCCAGTCCTGGCACCAATCCTGGTCCTGGTGCCATCCCCGGTGCTAAATCCCAGTCCCAGCACCAGTCCTGGTGCCAACCCTGGTGCCAATCCCAGTCTTGGGGGCTAATCCCAGTGCCAATCCTGGTCCTGGTGCTAATCCTAGTCCCAGTGCCAATCCCAGTACCAGGGCTGTCCCCAGGGCCAATCCTGGTCCCGTTGCCAATTCTGGTACCGGGGCCATCCCTGGTGCCAATCCTGGTGCCAATCCCAGTCGTGGTGCTAATCCCAGTCCCGATGCCACTCCTGGTGCCATCCCTGGTGCCAAATCCCAATCCCGGTGCCACTCCCGGTGCTAAATCCCAGTCCCTGGTGCCAATCCCAAACCCAGTGCCATCCCTGGTGCCAATCCCAGTCCTGGTGCCACCCCCGGTGCTAAATCCCAGTCCCGGTGCCATCCCCGGTGCCAAATCCCAGTGCTAAATCCCAGTCCTGGTGCCATCCCTGGTGCTAATCCCAATCCCGATGTCACTCCTGGTGCCATCCCCGGTGGGAAATCCCAGTTCTGGTGCCACCCCTGGTGCCAAATCCCAGTCCCGGTGCCACCCCCAGTGCCAATCCCAATCCTGGTGCTAATCCCAGTGCCAAATTCCACTCCTGGTGCAAATCCCAGTGCCAAATCCCACTCCTGGTGCCAATCCCAGTGCCAAATCCCACTCCTGGTGCCAATCCCAGTCCTGGTGCCACCCCCGGTGCCAAATCCCACTCCTGGTGCCAATCCCAGTGCCAAATCCCAATCCCAGTGCCACCCCCGGTGCTAATCCCCCCCCCGGTGTCCCCCCCCAGGTCCCTTCTGGATCTGTGCCACGCTGGCGCTGGCCCTGGCCGTCAGCGGGAACCTCTCCCACCTGGCCCAGAAGCGACGGGACCCCGGGTACCGCTACAGCCCCCGCTTCCACCACGGTGAGGGCACGGGGGGCACGGCCC
>NW_015091214.1:42394-43349 GCF_001431845.1 Calidris pugnax | reverse complement strand
AAAGCGGTGCCTGCCCCACACTGAGACTCGCCCCACGGCGCGGGGAGGGGGTCCTGGACCCCAAAATGGTACCTGCCCCACACCGGGAGCCCCTCCATGCCCCAGTGTGGGGGGGACAGGGACCCCCACCGGCGCCTGCCCCACACCGAGCCCACCCTGACCCCCACCCCACAGATTGGGAAGGGGGCCCTGGACCCCAAAATGGTGCCTGCCCCACACCGGGGGTCCGGACACCCCAGATGGTGCCTGCCCCACACCGAGACCCCCTCCATGCCCAAGTGTGGGGGGGTACACGGACCCCCACCGGTGCCTGCCCCACACTGGGACCAGCCCCATGGCTTAGAGAGGGGTCTGGACCCCCAGATGGTGCCTGCCCCACACTGAGACCAGCCCCACACCTTGGGAAGGGGGTCCTGGACCCCAAAATGGTGCCTGCCCCACACCGAGACCCCCTCCATGCCCAAGTGTGGGGGGGTACACGGACCCCCGCCGGCGCCTGCCCCACACCGAGCCCACCCTGACCCCCACCCCACAGATTGGGAAGGGGGCCCTGGACCCCAAAATGGTGCCTGCCCCACACCGAGACCCCCTCCATGCCCAAGTGTGGGGGGGTACACGGACCCCCACCGGTGCCTGCCCCACACTGGGACCAGCCCCATGGCTTAGAGAGGGGTCTGGACCCCCAGATGGTGCCTGCCCCACACCGAGACCCCCTCCATGCCCAAGTGTGGGGGGGTACACGGACCCCCCACCGGCGCCTGCCCCACACCGAGCCCACCCTGACCCCCACCCCACAGATTGGGAAGGGGGTCCTGGACCCCAAAACGGTGCCTGCCCCACACTGAGACTCACCCCACGGCGCAGGGAGGGGGTCCTGGACCCCAAAATGGTACCTGCCCCACACCGGGAGCCCCTCCATGCCCCAGTGTGGGGGGGACAGGGACCCCCACCGGCG
>NW_015091214.1:30362-39714 GCF_001431845.1 Calidris pugnax | reverse complement strand
CCCCTGAACCCCAGGACTCCCCCCGACGACCTACATGGAGCCGATGAAGGCGACGTCGAACCAGAAGGCCAGGCCGTGGACCAGGCCCGAGTGCAGCATGTGGAACTTGAAGGGGATTTCTATCCTGGAAGGCAAAAAAATTTGGGGTTTTTTTTGGGGGGAACAGGTCTGAGACACAAAATAAACCCCCCCCCCAGACTCTTCTTCCAGCTCCGGTGTGTTTTTTGGCAGATATTAAAATGAAACCACCAAGAAAGGGATGAGAAAGCACCAGGCGGGATTAAAAGTGAGGAAAAAAGGGAGGAAAAGCCAAAATCAAGGTGCATCTTCCAGCTCAAGTGGGTATATTTGGAACATATTAATATAAAAATCACTAAGAAAGAGATGAGAAAACACCAGGAGGCATTAAAAGTGGGGGGAAAAGGGAGGAAAATCCAAAATCAAGGTCCTTCTTCCAACTTCGGTGTGTTTTTTGGCAGATATTAAAATAAAACCACCAAGAAAGGGACGAGAAAGTACCAGGCGGGATTAAAAGTGGGGGGAAAAGGGAGGAAAAGCCAAAATCAAGGTGGTTCTTCCAGCTCCAGTGGGTATTTTTGGTAGATACTAAATTGAAACGACCAAGAAAGAGATGAGAAAGTACCAGGCAAGATTAAAAGTGGGGGAAAAGGGAAGAAAAACCAAAATCAAGGTGCATCTTCCAGCTCCAGTGTGTTTTTTGGCAGATATTAAAAGAAAACCACCAAGAAACAGTCAGAAAAGCTCCGGAATGGAGTAAAAGTGGGGAAAAAAAGGGAAGAAAAGCCAAAATCAAGGTGCTTCTTCCAGCTCCAGTGTGGTTTTTTGCAGATATTAAAATGAAATGACCAAGAAAGAGACAAGAAAGTACCAGGTGGGGTTAAAAGTGGGGGGAAAAGAGGGAAGAAAAGCCAAAATCAAGGTGGTTCTTCCAGGGCCAGTGTGTATTTTTGGGACATTATTAATACAAAATCATTAAGAAAGAGATGAGAAAGCACCAGGAGGGATTAAAAGTGGAGGGAAAAGGGAAGAAAAGCCAAAATCAAGGTGGTTCTTCCAGCTCCGGTGTGTTTTTTGGCAGATATTAAAAGAAAACCACCAAGAAACAGTCAGAAAAGCTCCGGAATGGAGTAAAAGTGGGGAAAAAAAGGGAGAAAAAGCCAAAATCAAGGTGCTTCTTCCAGCTCCGGTGTGTCTTTTGGCAGATATTAAAATAAAACCACCAAGAAAGGGACGAGAAAGAACCAGGCGGGATTAAAAGTGAGGAAAAAAGGGAGGAAAAGCCAAAATCAAGGTGCTTCTTCCAGCTCCAGTGGGTATTTTTGGGACATATTAATATAAAATCATTAAGAAAGAGACAAGAAAGCATCAGAGGAATTAAGAGTGGGGGGAAAAGGGAGGAAAAGCCAAAATCAAGGTGCTTCTTCCAGCTCCAGTGTGTATTTTTGGTAGATACTAAATTGAAACGAGGGGGGGAATATTTGAGCCCCCCCCCTGAACCCCACAGACCCCCTCCCAGACCCTACCTGAAAAAAGGGTTTTTCAGGTCGAGGAGGTTGCTGGACTTGGAGCCCGTCTGGTCCACTTGGGCCACGATGCGCTCCAGTGTGTATTTTTGGTAGATACTAAATTGAAACGACCAAGAAAGAGATGAGAAAGTACCAGGCAAGATTAAAAGTGGGGGAAAAGGGAAGAAAAACCAAAATCAAGGTGCATCTTCCAGCTCCAGTGTGTTTTTTGGCAGATATTAAAAGAAAACCACCAAGAAACAGTCAGAAAAGCTCCGGAATGGAGTAAAAGTGGGGAAAAAAAGGGAGAAAAAGCCAAAATCAAGGTGCTTCTTCCAGCTCCAGTGGGTATTTTTGGGACATATTAGTATGAAATCACTAAGAAAGAGACGAGAAAGCACCAGGAGGGATTAAAAGTGGGGGGAAAAGGGAGGAAAAGCCAAAATCAAGGTGCTTCTTCCAGCTCCAGTGGGTATTTTTGGGACATATTAATATAAAATCATTAAGAAAGAGATGAGAAAGCACCAGGAGGGATTAAAAGTGGAGGGAAAAGTGAGGAAAAGCCAAAATCAAGGTGCTTCTTCCAACTTCGGTGTGTTTTTTGGCAGATATTACAATGAAACGACCAAGAAACAGACAAGAAAGTACCAAGAGGGATTAAAAGTGGGGGGAAAAGGGAGGAAAAGCCAAAATCAAGGTGCATCTTCCAGCTCTGGTGTGTATTTTTGGTAGGTACTAAAATAAAACCACCAAGAAATAGTCAGAAAAGCTCCGGAATGGAGTAAAAGTGGGGAAAAAGGGAGGAAAAGCCAAAATCAAGGTGCTTCTTCCAGCTCCAGTGTGGTTTTTGGGACATATTAATATAAAATCATTAAGAAAGAGACGAGAAAGCACCAGGATGGATCGAAAGTGGGTAAAAAAGGGAGGAAAAGCCAAAATCAAGGTGGTTCTTCCAGCTCCAGTGTGGTTTTTGGGACATATTAGTATGAAATCACTAAGAAAGAGTCAGAAAAGCTCCGGAATGGAGTAAAAGGGGGGAAAAAATAGGGAGGAAAAGCCAAAATCAAGGTGCTACTTCCAACTTCGGTGTGTATTTTTGGCAGGTATTAAAATGAAATGACCAAGAAAGAGACGAGAAAGTACCAGGTGGGGTTAAAAGTGGGGGGAAAAGGGAGGAAAAGCCAAAATCAAGGTGCATCTTCCAGCTCTGGTGTGTATTTTTGGTAGGTACTAAAATAAAACCACCAAGAAATAGTCAGAAAAGCTCCGGAATGGAGTAAAAGTGGGGAAAAAGGGAGGAAAAGCCAAAATCAAGGTGCTTCTTCCAGCTCCAGTGTGGTTTTTGGGACATATTAATATAAAATCATTAAGAAAGAGACGAGAAAGCACCAGGATGGATCGAAAGTGGGTAAAAAAGGGAGGAAAAGCCAAAATCAAGGTGGTTCTTCCAGCTCCAGTGTGGTTTTTGGGACATATTAGTATGAAATCACTAAGAAAGAGTCAGAAAAGCTCCGGAATGGAGTAAAAGGGGGGAAAAAATAGGGAGGAAAAGCCAAAATCAAGGTGCTACTTCCAACTTCGGTGTGTATTTTTGGCAGGTATTAAAATGAAATGACCAAGAAAGAGACGAGAAAGTACCAGGTGGGGTTAAAAGTGGGGAAAAAAGGGAAGAAAAGCCAAAATCAAGGTGCTTCTTCCAGCTCCAGTGTGTTTTCTGGCAGATATTAGAATAAAACGACCAAGAAAGGGATGAGAAATTACCAGGCGGGATTAAAAGTGGGGGGAAAAGGGAGGAAAAGCCAAAATCAAGGTGCTTCTTCCAGCTCCAGTGGGTATTTTTGGGACATATTAATATAAAATCATTAAGAAAGAGACAAGAAAGCATCAGAGGAATTAAGAGTGGGGGGAAAAGGGAAGAAAAGCCAAAATCAAGGTCCTTCTTCCAGCTCCAGTGTGCATTTCTGGGACATATTGATATAAAATCATTAAGAAAGAGTCAGAAAAGCTCTGGAATGGAGTAAAAGTGGGGAAAAAAGGGAAGAAAAGCCAAAATCAAGGTGCTTCTTCCAGCTCCGGTGTGTTTTTTGGCAGGTATTAAAATAAAACCACCAAGAAACAGTCTGAAAAGCTCCGGAATGGAGTAAAAGCGGGGAAAAAAAGGGAGGAAAAGCCAAAAATCAAGGTGCTTCTTCCAGCTCCGGTGGGTATTTTCGGGTCTTCCAGCTCCGATGTGTTTTTTGACAGATATTAAAATAAAACCAACAAGAAAGGGACAAGAAAGTACCAGGTGGGGTTAAAAGTGGGGGAAAAGGGGAAGAAAAGCCAAAATCAAGGTGCTTTTTCCAGCTCCAGTGGGTATTTTTGGTAAATACTAAAATGAAATCATCAAGAATGAGTCGGGAAAGCACCAGGATGGAGTGAAAATGGGGGGAAAAAAAGGGACGACAAGCAAAAATCAAGGTTCTTCTTCCAACTTCGGTGTGTTTTTTAACAGGTATTAAAATAAAACCACCAAGAAAGGGACGAGAAAGTACCAGGTAGAATTAAAATTGGGGAAAAAAGGGAAGAAAAGCCAGGTACCCAAAGATTTTGGGGAAGGGGGGGGGGAGTCTGCACCCACCTGTGCAAATCGCCTTCTTTGGCTTCTAAGAAATTCACGGTGTATTTGACGGATTTGGCCATTAAGATCCTGATATCGAAGGTGTCCTGGGAGAATGGGATGGGGGGGGGGGAATTTGGGGGTGTGGGGGGGTCAGTAGCCCCCCAAAATCTCCCCCAGAGCCCCCCCCTGACAATTCCTGAGGGGATTTGGGGGCTGCTCACCACCACGGGCTGCCTGAAATACTCATCCACCGCCGCCCCTCGCAGCGCGGAGAGGTCGACGCCGTGGAAGGAGGGCTGGTACCTGCCCAAAAATAAAAAAAGGGGGAAAAAATGATGGGGGGGCACCTCTGGGACCCCCCCCCGGGGTAGGGGAAGGGGTGAGGGTCTCCCTTTGTGCCCCCCCTGGGTGCTGGGCTCACCAGAAATTGGCCTTGGTGAACTGCTCCATGTAGAGCTGCTCGTCCGTGAACGGGGCCAAGTGGACGTCGCCGATCGTTGGGAACATGTTTCCTGGGGGGGGGGGGGGGCAAAGGGGGGGCCAGGACACTGGGACCCCCCCATCCCCAGGACACCAGGCTGGTGGGGTCCATCAGACTGGGAATGAGCCCCCCAGGGATGGCAGGAACCCCCATTCCCACTGGGAAAGTGCCCGATCCTCCTCCCTGGAATTGTGGGGTCCCACAGGATTGCCAGGGGTAGGGGGTCCAGCAGAGCCCCCCCCCAAAACATTGGGAAAAAGCCCCCCCTCTCTGATCCCCAAACCACCAGGAACTCCCCCTCCCCAGGCTCGTGGGGGGGCAACCAGGGTGGTAAAGAGCCCCCCTTGGACATTGGGAGCCCCCCAACCCCAGGACACCAGGCTGGTAGGGTCCATCAGACTGGGAATGAGCCCCCCCAGGGCACCAGGAACCCCTCTTTGGGCTCAGGGGGTCCAGGAAAGAGCCCCCCAGGGTGCCAGGAACCCCTCCCTGGGCTCAGGGGGTCCCACAGCACCACACCCAGGGGGGTAAAGAGACCCCCCCAGGACATTGGGGGCCCCCCCAGGACACTGAGAGCCCCCCATCCCCAGGACACCAGGCTGGTGGGGTCCATCAGACTGGGAAAGAGCCCCCCAGGGCACCAGGAACCCCTCTTTGGGCTCAGGGGGTCCAAGAAAGAGCCCCCCCAAGAACCAGGGTGCCAGGAACCCCTCCCTGGGCTCGTGGGGTCTAGGAAAGAGCCCCCCCAGGACACTGAGAGCCCCCCAAGGACACCAGGACCCCCCCATCCCCAGGACACCAGGCTGGTGGGGTCCATCAGACTGGGAATGAGCCCCCCAGGGATGGCAGGAACCCCCATTCCCACTGGGAAAGTGCCCGATCCTCCTCCCTGGAATTGTGGGGTCCCACAGGATTGTACCCAGGGGGGTAAAGAGCCCCCCCAGGACACCAGGACCCCCCCATCCCCAGGACACCAGGCTGGTGGGGTCCATCAGACTGGGAAAGAGCCCCCCCAGGGCACCAGGAACCCCTCTTTGGGCTCAGGGGGTCCAAGAAAGAGCCCCCCCAGGAACCAGGGTGCCAGGAACCCCTCCCTGGGTTCAGGGGGTCCCACAGCACCACACCCAGGGGGGTAAAGAGCCCCCCCAGGGACACCAGGACCCCCCCATCCCCAGGACACCAGGCTGGTGGGGTCCATCAGACTGGGAAAGTGATGCCCTGGGATGGCAGGAACCCCCATTCCCACTGGGAAAGTGCCTGTTTGGCACTTGGGATTGTGGGGTCCCACAGGACCGTACCCAGGGGGGTAAAGAGCCCCCCCCTGTGACCCCCCCCCAGGCCCTCACCGCTGGGTTTCAGGTACTTCTTGGCGTGGAGGTAGCTCTCCAGCATGCGCTCGTTGAAGAGCATGTAGCCCATGGGCTCGGAGATGATGATGTCCACCTGCTCGGGCAGAGACACCTCCTCCACCTTCCCCGGGATCACCACGATCCTCTCCGTCAGGTTGTTGCTCTTCACCAGCACCTACCCCAAAAAAAAAGGGGGGGGGGTGGGGATCAGAACCCCCCCCCAGCACTAGGAAACCCCCCCAACAAGGACAAGACCACGGTGGGAGGCAGAGCCTCGCATCCCCAGTGTCCTCATCTCGGCGCTACTGGGTTATACTGGTGCTGGGTGGGTTTGGGGTGAAGACCAGAGGTAAAAGGTGATGAGGGGGGGTCTTGGGGTGATTTGGGGGGGGTCCTCACCTCGGCGTGTTGGGCCATGGTGCTGGCTTCCACGGCGTAGATCTTCCTGGCCCCAGCCTGCGCCGCGAAGAAGGAGAGGATGCCGGAGCCGCAGCCGACGTCCAGCACGATCTGGTGGGGAGAGGGGGGGGAAAACACACAAAAAAAGGGTGAAACCAGAACCCAGAGAGCCCCCCCCTTCCCAAAAGACCCCCCCCCAGGACCGAGGAGACCCATGGACCCCATTCCTAAGAGGGAAAACCAAGGTGGTGGCACCATCCTGGTTGGGGGGGGACACACAAACCCACCTCCCCCCGCGGCACCGGTTGGTGTCCAACTTCAGTGTGTTTTTTAACAGATATTAAAATGAAACGACCAAGAAACAGACAAGAAAGTACCAGGAGGGATTAAAAGTGGGGAAAAAAAGGGAAAAAAAGCCAAAATCAAGGTGCTTCTTCCAACTTCGGTGTGGTTTTTGGCAGATATTAATACAAAAATCACTAAGAAAGGGACAAGAAAGTATCAGGTGGGGTGAAAAGTGGGGGAAAAAGGGAAGAAAAGCAAAAAATCAAGGTGCTTCTTCCAACTTCGGTGTGGTTTTTGGCAGATATTAATACAAAAATCACTAAGAAAGGGACAAGAAAGTATCAGGTGGGGTGAAAAGTGGGGGAAAAAGAGAAGAAACGCAACAAATCAAGGTGCTTCTTCCTACTTCGGTGTGGTTTTTGGTAGATATTAATACAAAACTCACTAAGAAAGGGACAAGAAAGTATCAGGTGGGGTGAAAAGTGGGGGAAAAAGAGAAGAAACGCAACAAATCAAGGTGCTTCTTCCAGCTCCAGTGTGTTTTTTAACAGATATTAAAATAAAACCATCAAGAAAGAGACAAGAAAGTACCAAGCGGGATTAAAAGTGGGGAAAAAAGGGAGAAAAAGCCAAAATCAAGGTGCTTCTTCCAGCTCCGGTGTGGATTTTGGCAGATATTAAAATAAAACCACCAAGAAATAGTCAGGAAAGCTCCAGAATGGAGTAAAAGTGGGGAAAAAAAAGGGAGGAAAAGCCCAAAATCAAGGTGCTTCTTCCAACTTCAGTGTGTTTTTTAACAGATATTAAAATAAAACCACCAAGAAATAGTCAGGAAAGCTCCAGAATGGAGTAAAAGTGGGGAAAAAAGGGAGGAAAAGCCCAAAATCAAGGTGCTTCTTCCAGCTCCGGTGGGGATTTTGGGAGATATTAAAATAAAACCACCAAGAAATAGTCAGGAAAGCTCCAGAATGGAGTAAAAGTGGGGAAAAAAGGGAGGAAAAGCCCAAAATCAAGGTGCTTCTTCCAGCTCCGGTGGGGATTTTGGGAGATATTAAAATAAAACCACCAAGAAATAGTCAGGAAAGCTCCAGAATGGAGTAAAAGTGGGGAAAAAAGGGAGGAAAAGCCCAAAATCAAGGTGCTTCTTCCAGCTCCGGTGGGGATTTTGGGAGATATTAAAATAAAACAACCAAGAAAGAGACAAGAAAGTCACGGGCGGGAGTAAAACCGGGGAAAAAAAGGGAAGACAAGCAAAAATCAAGGTGCTTCTTCCAACTTCGTTGTGTTTTTTAACAGGTATTAAAATGAAACCATCAAGAAAGAGATGAGAAAGTACCAGGCGGGATTAAAAGTGGGGAAAAAAGGGAGGAAAAGCCAAAATCAAGGTGGTTCTTTCAACTTCGGTGTGTTTTTTGTCAGATACTAATATAAAATCATTAAGAAAGAGACGAGAAAGCACCAGGAGGGATTAAAAGTGGGGAGAAAAGGGAGGAAAACCCAAAATCAAGGTGCTTCTTCCAGCTCCAGTGTGGTTTTCGGCAGATATTAAAATAAAACCACCAAAAAAGGGACAAGAAAGTACCAGGCGGGATTAAAAGTGGGGAAAAAAAGGGAAGAAAAGCCAAAATCAAGGTGCTTCTTCCAACTTCGGTGTGGTTTTTGGCAGATACCAATATAAAATCACTAAGAAAGAGATGAGAAAGCACCAGGAGGGATTAAAAGTGGGAAAAAAAAGGGAAGAAAAGCCAAAATCAAGGTGCTTCTTCCAGCTCCAGTGTGGTTTTCGGCAGATATGAAAATAAAACCACCAAAAAAGGGACAAGAAAGTACCAGGCGGGATTAAAAGTGGGGAAAAAAAGGGAAGACAAGCAAAAATCAAGGTGCTTCTTCCAACTTCATTGTGTTTTTTAACAGATATTAAAATGAAACCACCAAGAAATAGTCAAAAAAGCTCCAGAATGGAGTAAAAGCGGGGAAAAAAAGGGAGGAAAAGCCAAAATCAAGGTGTTTCCTCCAGCTCTGGTACACATTTTTGGCAGCCGTTAAAATAAAACCATTACGAAATAGTCGGAAAAGCTCTGGAATGGAGTAAAAGTGGAGAAAAAAAAAAAAAGAGGAAGAAAAGCAAAAATTAAGGTGCTTATTCCAATTCTGGCACGTGATTCCCCTCCTGGATGAGGAAGGGCTGAAACAAGACACTGAAATGGGGCGGATTTCACCCAAATGGGGCGGATTTCACCGAAACCGTGCGGAATTCACCAAAATGGGGTGGAATTCACCAAAAAGGGGTGGAATTCACCCAAAACCTGGGCTGACCTTGTCCTTGAAGTCGCTGTGGTTCTGCAGGATGGCGCGCTGGTAGGTCCCCGTCCTCACGTAGTCCTGCATCATGTTCTGCTGCTGCGACAGGTACCCGTAGAACTGGCCGGGGTGGGGAAGGGGGGAAAAGAGACAAAAAAAAGGGGGGGACACACACACAGAGGGGTGTCACCGGTGCCACTCTCAGCTGGGGGAACAGGGGGAGGGGACAGAGATATTTGGGGGGGCCCACCCCCTCACCTGGAAATACTGCACGGCCGAGGACTCCTCCGTCCTCTCGCTGAAGACGGAGCGCTCCGTGTTGTGGCCTCGGCAGTTTTTCAGGATGTTATAAAAAGAGCAGAAATCTGGGAGGAAAAAGGGAAAAAGAGGAAGGGGGGAGGTTTAGCTC
>NW_015091214.1:21947-25414 GCF_001431845.1 Calidris pugnax | reverse complement strand
CCCCCACCCCACCCCCACCGGTGGCCGTACCGTCCAGCACCATCTCCATGCTGAACCCCGACACCTCCCAGGCGCTGCCGTTAAAGCTCCGGTACCGGCACCGGTAACACCGGGAGGACGGAGGGGTTTCATCCAGGGTGAATTCCCCCCGGTGTTGACCCGGTTGGGCCGAAATCCTCTGCGTGGGGAGGTCGGAGCCCACCGGGAAGAGCTCGAAGGTGCTGCCGGCGTAGCTGAGGGGGGCGATGCAGCTGATTTTTGGGGGACCCCCCTCCTCCTGGAAGAGGAGCCCCAGCGGCGGCGGCGGGGGGAGACCGGGAGCTGCCACGGCCCCTGGAGAGAAGGGGACAGGAGATAGATCCCACCATCTCCCCCCAATTCCCACCCAAATTCGGGGGGGGAAAGAGAGGAAAAACCCACCTGCCACAACGAGGAGGAAAAACTCCACCTTCATCATCATCATCATCTGCATCCTGAAGGATCAGGGACCCCAGAGACACGAGGAGCCCCAGCGGCGGCGGCGGCGGCGAGAGACCGGGAGCTGCCACGGCCCCTGGAGAGAAGGGGACAGGAGATAGATCCCACCATCTCCCCCCAATTCCCACCCAAATTCGGGGGGGGAAAGAGAGGAAAAACCCACCTGCCACGAGGAGGAAAAACTCCACCTTCATCATCATCATCATCTTCATCCTGAAGGATCAGGGACCCCAGAGACGCCAGAAAGTTCAGTTCTCGGCTGAAAAGAAGAAGAAAGAGGATTTTGCTCAAGATGAAATTTCAACACCCAGGAAGGAAATGACAGAGAATCCCCGAGTACAGATTTGGGCTATTTTTTTTTCCCCACACACACACTGTTGCACAAAATAGGGCTTTTTCCACCCAATAACCAGGGTGAGGCAAGCTCTGCTCTTCACAAAACCCCCTCCTCTCACACAGGGCTTTATTTCCTGGGGCTCACACCCCAATTAATATCGATTAACATCGATAAAGAGGTGTAAAGGGGCGTAACGAGGCGTCACTCCGGATTGACACCCCCCCGGGACCCTCACCCCCGCTCCCCACACTCACTTCCTCCTGCGGCCGCCCCAAAACCACGAAGAAATCGGGGCCAAGAGGTCAGGTTGTGCCCCAATTTCCCCGGGGAAGGTGGAGTCGAGCCCCAGGACCCCGACATCGCTCCCAGAGCCCCCCGCTCTGCCCCTCAAACTGCCCCAAGACCTCCCAGATCTGCCCCATAGCACCCAAATCTGCCCCATAGCACCCAAATCTGCCCTGGGATGTCACCAATCGGCCCCACGGCTCCTCCAATCCTCCCCAGGACCCCCCCCAGTCTACCCCTAACCAAGCAAATCTGCCCCAGGACCCCCCCAAATCTACCCCCAACCAAGAAAATCCACCCCAGCCACCTACAAGTGCCCCAAGGCCCACCAAATCTGTGCTTAATCCCCTAAAGTTACCTCAGGACCTCTCAAATCTGCCTCAGAGCTCCTCAAATCTGCTTCAGGGCCCTCAAATCTGGCCCAGAACCTCTCAAATCTGCCCCAGGACCCACCAAATCTCCTCCTAACCACCTAAATCTGCCCCAGGACCCTCTGTATCTGCCCCTGGCCACCTACAGGTGCCCCAAGGCCCACCAAATCTGTGCTTAATCCCTTAAATTTACCTCAGGACCTCCCAAATCTGCCTCAGAGCTCCTCAAATCTGCTTCAGGGCCCTCAAATCTGGCCCAGAACCTCTCAAATCTGCCCCAGGGCCCCTCAAATCTCCTCCTAACCACCTTAATCTGCCCCAGGACCCCCTGTATCTGCCCCTGGCCACCTACAGGTGCCCCAAGGCCCACCAAATCTGTGCTTAATCCCTTAAATTTACCTCACTCAAACTGCCCCAAGACCTCCCAGATCTGCCCCATAGCACCCAAATCTGCCCCATAGCACCCAAATCTGCCCTGGGATGTCACCAATCGGCCCCACGGCTCCTCCAATCCTCCCCAGGACCCCCCCCAGTCTACCCCTAACCAAGCAAATCTGCCCCAGGACCCCCCCAAATCTACCCCCAACCAAGAAAATCCACCCCAGCCACCTACAAGTGCCCCAAGGCCCACCAAATCTGTGCTTAATCCCCTAAAGTTACCTCAGGACCTCTCAAATCTGCCTCAGAGCTCCTCAAATCTGCTTCAGGGCCCTCAAATCTGGCCCAGAACCTCTCAAATCTGCCCCAGGACCCACCAAATCTCCTCCTAACCACCTAAATCTGCCCCAGGACCCTCTGTATCTGCCCCTGGCCACCTACAGGTGCCCCAAGGCCCACCAAATCTGTGCTTAATCCCTTAAATTTACCTCAGGACCTCCCAAATCTGCCTCAGAGCTCCTCAAATCTGCTTCAGGGCCCTCAAATCTGGCCCAGAACCTCTCAAATCTGCCCCAGGGCCCCTCAAATCTCCTCCTAACCACCTTAATCTGCCCCAGGACCCCCTGTATCTGCCCCTGGCCTCCTACAGGTGCCCCAAGGCCCACCAAATCTGGGCTTAATCCCCTAAATTTACCTTGGGACCTCCCAAATCTGCCTCAGAGCTCCTCCAATCTGCTCCAGGGCCCTCCATTCTGGCCGAGAACCTCTCAAATCTGCCCCAGAACCTCTCTAATCTGCCCCAGGGCACCCCAGATCTGCCCCAGGACCCACCAAATCTCCTCCTAACCACCTAAATCTGCCCCAGGACCCTCTGTATCTGCCCCTGGCCACCTACAGGTGCCCCAAGGCCCACCAAATCTGGGCTTAATCCCCTAAATTTACCTCAGGGCCTCTCAAATCTGCCCCAGAACCTCTCAAATCTGCCTCAGGGCCCCTCAAATCTGCCCCAGGGCCCCCCAAATCTTCTCCTAACCACCATAATCTGCCCCAGGACCCACCAAATCTTCTCCTAACCACCAGAATCTGCCTCAGGACCCCCTAAATTTGCACTTAAACCACCCAAAGTTGCCCCAGGCACCCCCCCGCGGTGCATTGTGGGAGACAGGCTCCCCTCAGCGTCTGGCCTCAGCCCGTTGCTGAGGGGAGGGGGCGGGCCTTGTCCCAGACCGACCAATGAGAAGCCAGAACGCCAGGCGCCGGCAGGGAGCAGCCAATGAGCGAAGGGAGCGCCCCGGCCTCCAGGACCCCGGCTCGCGGGGTGCCCACGGTGTTGCCTGAAAGCTACACACACACACACACCGCGCACTTCCCGCCTCAGGCATTCGCTGCGGCCACCCTGTCCCCCATCCCGGGGGGGGCCTCGCTGGGAGGGGCGGGGCCTGCCTTAAAGGCGCCGCGGGGCCAAGATGGCGGCGCGCTGGCTGTGGCTGCTGGCGCTCTGGGCCCGGGCCGCCGCCTCGCCGCCCCCCGACGCCGAGGTCACTTTCGTGCTCCCCGCCGGCCGCCGGGAGTGTTTCTACCAGGGAGCGCCCGGTAACGCCTCCATGGAGGTGGAGTAC
>NW_015091214.1:19720-20990 GCF_001431845.1 Calidris pugnax | reverse complement strand
AGCCCACCGAGGGCGGTGACTACAAGCTCTGCTTCGACAACTCCTTCAGCACCATCTCGGAGAAGCTGGTTTTCTTCGAGCTGCTCTTCGACAGCCCCCGCCCGGAGGAGGAGGAGGAAGAAGAAGACGGGGGGGAAGAGGAGGATGAAGGCAACGGTTGGGCCACGGCCCCCGAGGACGCGCTGGACGTCAAGATCGAGGACATCAAGGTGGGGAGGGAGGGAGGATGGGAGAAGAGAAGGCTCCAGGGAGACCTTGGAGCCCCTTCCAGTCCCTCAAGAGGCTCCAGGAGAGATGGGGAGGGAGCAGGGATGAGGGAGGGGAGCCATGGGATGAGGAGGAACCGTTTTGGGGTAAAAGAAGGAAGATTGAGGGAGAAATTGTTGACTCTGAGGGTGGGGAGAGCCTGGCCCAGGTTGCCCCAAGAAGCTGTGGCTGCCCCATCCCTGGAGGGGTTCAAGGCCAAGGTTGGAGGGGGCTTGGAGCGACCTGCTCTGGTGGGAGGTGTCTGGGGATGGAGCTCAATGGTCTTGAAGGTCCAGGTTGCCCAGAGGAGCCGTGGGGTTGCCCAGAGAACCTCACAGAACCTTGAAGAAGTTCAAGGCCAAGGTTGGATGGGACTTGGAGTGACCTGGGCTGGTGGGAGGTGTCTGGGGATGGAGCTTGATGGTCTTGAAGGTCCAGGTTGCCCAGAGAACCTTGAAGGGTTTCAAGGTCAAGGTTGGAGGGGGCTTAGAGCAACCTGCTCTGGTAGGACGTGTCTGGGATGGAAGGAACCGGATGATCTTCAAGGCCCAGGTTGCCCAGAGAACCACGAAGACCTTCAAGGCCAAGGTTGGATGAGGTCTCCAAACCCACCTCACCTTGAGCTTCCCTCAGGATTCTTCCTTCTCCCTTCGCAGGAATCCATCGAGACCATGAGGAGCCGCCTGGAGCGGAGCATCCAGATGCAGACGTCGCTTCGGGCTTTCGAGGCTCGAGATCGGAACCTTCAGGAGAAGAACTTGGGGAGGGTCAACTTCTGGTCGGGGGTCAACCTGGGGCTGCTGCTGGTGGTGGCTTTTCTCCAGGTCTACCTGCTCAAGAGCCTCTTCCAGGACAAGAGGACAGGGCGGACGTAGATTTTTTTGGGGGGGGGGACACATTTGGGACATGGTTTTTTAACCCCCCACCACCTTCTCCTTCCCATTTTTTCCCCCCATAATCTTTCCCCCCCCTAATTTCCCCTCATCCTCCAAGGTCACAGGGAGGACGGGGTGGGTTGATGCAA
>NW_015091214.1:10090-15647 GCF_001431845.1 Calidris pugnax | reverse complement strand
TATCCATGAGACCCCCCCTCCCATGAGACCCCCCCTCAGTCTGCTCTTCTCCAGACTCCAAAGCCCCAAGTCCCTCAGCCTTTCTTCATCATGGAGATCCTCCAGCTCCTCATCATCCTCCCAGTCCCCCCTGGACCCTCCCCACCAGTTCCCTCTCCTCCTGGAACTGGGGAACCCACAACTGGTCCCAGTGCTCCAATGGGGCAGAGCAGAGTTGGGGGAGGACCTTCCTTGAGGTTCTCCACGCTCTTCCTGATGCCCCCCAGGATGCCGTTGACCTCCTTGGCCACCACGTTGGTGGCTCGTGGTCACCCCGTTGTCCACCAGGACCCCCACGTCTTTCTCCTCAGAGCTGCTCCCCAACGGGTCACCCCCAACCTCTCCTCATGGGGGGGTTGTTCCTCCCTGGGGGGCATCACCCTACACTTGCTCTTGGTGGATCTCCATGGGGTTTCCAACCAAACCAGGTTTCGAATCCGCCTTTATCCCAGCAGAGAGATCCTCCAGCCCCTCATCATCTTCATGGCCCTTTGCTCCACCCTCTCCACCCTGTCCTTCTGGAACTGGGGAGCCCACAACTGGTCCCAGTGCTCCAGATGGGGCAGACCAGAGTGGGGGTGATGACCTCCCCTGAGGTTCTCCACGCTCTTCCTGATGCTCCCTAGGATGCCATTGGCCTCCTTGGCCACCACATTGGTGGCTCGTGGTCACCCCGTTGTCCACCAGGACCCCCAGGTCTTTCTCCTCAGAGCTGCTCCCCAGCAGGTCACCCCCAACCTCTCCTGGTTTGGGGTTGTTGGGGGGCATCACCCTACACTTGCCCTTGGTGGATCTCCATGGGGTTTCCAACCAAACCGGGTTTCGAATCCGCCTTTATCCCAGCAGAGAGATCCTCCAGCCCCTCATCATCTTCATGGCCCTTTGCTCCACCCTCTCCACCCTGTCCTTCTGGAACTGGGGAACCCATAACTGGTCCCAGTGCTCCAGTTGGTCACCCCCAACCTCTCCTCATGGGGGGGTTGTTGGGGGGGCATCACCCTACGCTTGCCCTTGGTGGATCTCCATGGGGTTTCCAACCAAACCGGGTTTCGAATCGGGTTTTTATCCCTCCAAATCCCACCAGGAATCCCCAAATTCCCCGGTGACCTGTGGGCAGAGCTGGTTTGGAGCCAGGTGTCGTCCACGGGGGGTGGGACGGGGGTGGAGACGGTGCTGGTGCTGATGTCCCCGATGATGCTGAGGGCTTCCTTCAGCGCGTGGTACATCCGGAGCATCTCGTCCCGCCGTTGCGCCTGCTCCGCCGACTCCTCCATCAGGCTGCTCTGGTCGGCCGAGGAGTACAGGTAGGCCAGCAGCTCCGAGTGGATGAAATCCTTGGTCTGAAAAAGGGGAAAAATTAATAAAAGGAAGTCAAAAAAACCAAGCCATGGGTTGGTGGGTGCAGGAGATGGGAGATGGAGGCGGTGGGGGATGAGGAACGTTCCTCCTGTGGAGCCTCCGAGGTGGAGGAGGGTTTGGTGTCTCCTGGAGGAAATGCCAAGAACCAAAGCTCCTCCTCGGGCACGAAAGCATAAAAATGAGAAGCCAAAAATGGTCAAATCCCACTCTTTGGCCCCAACACAGCCCCCTCTGATGCCCTTGGGGGGGTCCAGGATGGTTCTTCTCCTCCACTTCCCATGAAGCCCCAAAATCCCCTTCCCCAGAAGGTCCCTTCCAAACGAAGAAGCCAAAGATGGTCAAATCCCACTGTTTGGCCCCAACATGGCCCTCTCTGACACCTGGGCGGGGTCCAGGATGACTCCCCTGCTCCTCACCCCTGAGGAACCCCAAAATCCCCCTCCCCAGAAGGTCCCTTCCAAACAAAGAAGCCAAGGATCATCAAATCCCACTGTTTGGCCCCAACACAGCCCCCTCTGATGCCCTCGGGGCGGTCCAGGATGACTCCTCTGCTCCTCACCCCTGAGGAACCCCAAAATCCCCTTCCCCAGAAGGTCCCCTCCAAACGAAGAAGCCAAAGATGGTCAAATCCCACTCTTTGGCCCCAACACAGCCCCCTCTGATGCCCTCGGGGGGGTCCAGGATGACTCCTCTTCTCCTCCCCTGCCCGTGGAACCCCAAAATCCCCCCCCCTGGTGCAGCCACTCACGTTGTTGATCATGAGGTGCATTATGGTCTTTGGCATGAGGTCGCGGATGGACTTGTTGATGATGCCCACGTAGGAGTCGACCAGGTTGCGGATGGTCTCCACCTGCCGCTCCAGTTGAGGGTCCATGGAGAAGGTGTTCTCCTGGGCCCCCTCCTCGCTCTCCGTCTGCTCGGGGTGGGGGGAAGGAAAGGTGGGGGGAGCAAGTTATGGACCTGGCAAGAAGCCCCCTCCCTTCCCCCAGGGCCAGGTCGGGCAAATTTTTATGGTCATTGGGGTTTTTTGATGTTTTTCTTATTTACTTGGTCTTTCTCCGGGTAAACTCCTGCCCGGAGGAAGGAGGCCTTCCAGCTGTCCACGTCCTCCTGCGAGTCGCAGGCCAGCTCGATCTGCCGCAGGTCCTTGTACACGTTCCTGGGGGAGATGGAGCAGAGATGGGGGTGAGGACCATCAAGGGGTGACGACCATCAAGGGGTGAGGAACACGGGGGCTGAGGACTCTGAAGGGGTGAGGACCACGGGGGCTGAGGACCATCAAGGGGTGAGGACCACGGGGGCTGAGGACTCTAAAGGGGTGAGGAGCATCAAGGGGTGAGGAGCATCAAGGGGTGAGGAGCATCAAGGGGTGAGGACCACGAGGGGGTGAGGACCATCAAGGGCTGAGGACCGCAGAAGGGTGAGGACCATCAAGTAGTAAGGACCATGGAGGTGGTGAGGACTCTGGAGGGGTGAGGACCATCAAGGGGTGAGGACCATGAAAGGATGAGGAGCACAGGGGGGTGAGGACCATGGAGGGTTGAGGACCGCAAAAGGGTGAGGACCACGGGGGCTGAGGACCATCAAGTAGTGAGGATCACAGAGGGGGTGAGGACTCTGGAGGGGTGAGGACCACAAGGGGGTGAAGACCACAGGGGGGTGAAGACCATGGAGGGTTGAGGACCGCAGAAGGGTGAGGACCATCAAGTAGTGAGGATCACAGAGGAGGTGAGGACTCTGGAGGGGTGAGGACCATCAAGGAGTGAGGACCATGGAGGGGGTGAGGACCACAAAGGGGTGGAGACCACAGGGGGGTGAAGACCATGGAAGGGTGAGGACCACGACGGTGCGAGGACCCCGAGGGGGTGAAGACCATGGAAAGGTGAGGACCACAGGGGTTGAGGACCATGGAGGGGTGAGGACCATGGAGGGGTGAGGACCATGGAGGGGTGAGGACCATGGGGTACAAGCCCCCCGATGCCTGAACTCCCTCCAGAAGCTCTATCTCAATATGGGGAAGATGCTGCTTCTTCTGGAGAAGTCCTTCCCCCGCCAAGATCCAGCCGAGGGAAGGGGAGACCCATCGGTCCCTCCACCCCGGGGGGTGACGGGAGGTTTTGGGGGTGTCTGGAGCCCCCACCCCAGGGATTTCGGGGGGGTCCCCAGCTCCCACCCCCCCCAGCCCCTACCTTTGCTCCGTGTTGAAGATGGCGAAGACGTGTTTGTTGGACATGAAGCCCTTCTCCACGTCCCTGATCTTCAAATTATCCAAAGGCAACATGTATTTCTTCTCCTTCTCCTGCAAGAGGGGGCGAGAGAGAGAGAGGGATGAGAAGGAGCTAATTAATTAGCTCATTAATTAACCACCCCGAGCGGGATGAAAATTGGAGCTGCTGGGAGGGAGGGACAGGGATCTCCTCACCCTCCCACCACGGAAACGCCACCAAAACAGGCTTTTTTGGCCAACGGCACGTGGTGCCCGGACCCAAGATTTAACGAGGATGGATCAACCTGCCCCCCCCAGAGCCCCCCCCGACTCGGCAGCAGCTCCGGCACAAGAAGGGACCGTGAATCCCTCAGAAAACCAAGGAAGGGTCTGGAAGCACCAAAAAAACCACTGGAGAAAGGGATTTGTGGTCCCTCCTGGTGCCCGGGAGACCCCGGGGACGCTGCCAGCCCTGGAGCCCACCCCGTCGGCACCGGGGGAACTGGGAATTCTTCCCCATCGGAGGGGATGGGGGGATGGAGGGATGGAGGGAGGGAGGGATGGAGGGAGGGATGGAGGAAGAGATGGAGGGAGGGTTTGATGGAAGGAGAGATGGATGGACAGAGGGATGGAGGGAAGGAGGAAGGGATGGATGGAGGGAGGGAGGGATGGACAGAGGGATGGAAGGAGGGAGGGAGGGAAGGAGGGATGGATGGAGAGAGAGACAGATGGATGCATGGATGGAGGTATGGATGGATGGAGGGAGGGATGGAGGGAAGGAGGGATGGAAGAACAGATGGATGGACAGAAGGATGGATGGATGGATGACAGAAAGAGGGATGGATGGAGGGAGGGATGGATAGATGGATGGATGGACAGATCGACGGAGGGAGGGAGGGACGGACAGATGGATGGATAGATGGATGGATGAATGGATGGAAGGATGGATGAACGGATGGAAGGACAGAAGGAGGGATGGACAGAGGGATGGATGGAGGGAGGGATGGATAGATGGATGGATGAATGGATGGAAGGATGGATGAACGGATGGAAGGACAGAAGGAGGGATGGACAGAGGGATGGATGGAGGGAGGGATGGATAGATGGATGGATGAATGGATGGAAGGATGGATGAACGGATGGAAGGACAGAAGGAGGGATGGACAGAGGGATGGATGGAGGGAGGGATGGATAGATGGATGGATGAATGGATGGAAGGATGGATGAACGGATGGAAGGACAGAAGGAGGGATGGACAGAGGGATGGATGGACAGAAGAAGGGATGGATGGCTGGATGGATGGACAGAAGGAGGGATGGACAGATGGATGGATGGACAGAAGAAGGGATGGATGAACGGATGGAAGGACAGAAGGAGGGATGGATGGATGGACAGAAGGAGGGACGGACAGATGGATGGATGGACAGAAGAAGGGATGGATGGAGGGATGGAAGGACAGAAGGAGGGATGGATGAATGGATGGAGGGACAGAAGGAGGGACGGCTGGACAGAGGGATAGACGGACAGCTGGATGGAGGGACAGAGGGAAGGACCCGTGGCCGGGCGGTGGGCGCAGAGGCTGGAGGAGACGGTTCCCCGGCGGCGCCGAGGGGCCTTTCCCCCCCCCCAGCCCAGCAGCTGCCGCAGCCGCCACATCTGGAAGCGTTTAAGGCCCCGGCTTTGTCTCCAGATGCCGCGCGCACCGTCCCAAAAAAGTGACGTTCAGCCTTTGTAGAAGAGGCCACGAACCCAGAGCCTTCCCCCCCCCTCCGCCCCCCTTCCCCCTTCCACACTCCTCCTCATGATTTCCTGAAAAACCCACAACTTTTTTTTCTTTTTTTTTTTTTTTTTTTTTTTTTTTTTTTTTTAAATTACATACCAAAGAATAAGCACATGGAGACACTGAAGAATTAACTGTTTGCATCCAGGTTCTCACTGTTACTCCAAGGATGC
>NW_015091214.1:4710-6006 GCF_001431845.1 Calidris pugnax | reverse complement strand
GGGAATGGGATGAGGATGAGGATGGGATGGGGATGGGATGCGAGAGGGATGGGGATGGGATAGGAACAGGATGAGGATGAGGATGGGATAGGGATGGGATGGGGATAGGATAGGGATGGGATGCGAAAGGGATGAGGATGGGATGGGATAGGGATGAGGATGGGGACGGGATGGGATGGGATAGGGATGAGGATGGGATAGGGATGGGGATGGGATGAGGATAAGGACGGGATAGGGATGGGATGCGAAAGGGATGAGGATGGGGATGAAGATGGGATAGGGATGGGATGAGGATGGGATAGGGATGGGATGCGAAAGGGATGAGGATTGGATGGGATAGGGATGGGATGAGGATGAGGATAAGGACGGGATAGGGATGGGATGCAAAAGAGATGAGGATGGGGATGGAATAGGGATGGGATAGGGATGAGGATGGGATGGGATAGGGATGGGATAGGGATGAGGATGAGGATGGAATGGGATGCAAAAGGGATGAGGATGAGGATGGGAATGGGATGGGATGAGATAGGGATGAGGATGGGGATGGGAATGGGATGGGATGCAGAAGGGATGAGGATGGGGACAGGATGGGATGGGATAGGGATGAGGATGGGGATGGGATAGGGATGAGGATGGGATGGGAACAGGATGAGGATAAAGATGGGATAGGGATGGGATAGGGATGGGATAGGGATGGGGATGGGAACGGGATGAGGATGGGGATGGGATGGGAATGGGATGAGGATGGGGATGGGATGAGGATGGGAACGGGATGGGACGCAAAAGGGATGAGGATGGGGATGGGAATGGGATAGGGATGGGATGCAAAAGGGATGGGGATGGGGATGAGGATGGGGATGGGATAGGGATGGGAACGGGATGGGAACGGGATGAGGATGTGAAAGGGATGAGATGTGAAAGGGATGGGGATGGGATAGGGATGGGAATGGGATGAGGATGGGATAGGGATGGGATGGGATAGGGATGAGGATGGGGCTGGGATGGAACAGGGATGGGGCTGGGGACGGAATGGGGGAACTGGGAGAGTTTGGGAGGGGCTTATAAGGATCAAGGAACTGGGCTTTAGGGCCCAGGGACAGAGAGAGGGTCTGGGGAGCAGAGGGAGCTGGAGAGAAAAGCCAAGATTTGGTGTATTTTGCTAAAGAATTAGAGGGGAGAGGAGGGGAGACTCCGGGCAGGACTCGGGACATCTCCTCTGTCCCCAAATGCAGGTTGAGGGGGAGAAGGAGGAAGAGAAAGGGGGGAGGAAGGGGAGAGGAAGGGGATGGAGAGAGG
>NW_015091214.1:3259-3597 GCF_001431845.1 Calidris pugnax | reverse complement strand
ACAAGAGGGAAACTCCTCCCTCCGCCTCCCCAGAAGTGAGTACGCTGGAGAAAAAAAAAGAAAAAAACCTAAAAACCTCTTTTTTTGGGGAGGGGGGGCTTAATAACGAAGCCTCGGTCACCCCAAATTTGCCCCCACCTGGGGGGAAGGATTCCCCACCCCCAAAAAAAGGCAATTTTGGGGGAGATTATGCACCTCCCGTGCTGCTGTGAGCAGGGGGAGGGGGTTTCTACCCCCCCCCACGTCCCCCAAAGTGGGGGGGGGGGCAGAGGGTCTCCTGCCCAAGGACCAGCTTCTCCCTCTCCAGGGGGGGCCCCCCCCCCCCCCCCAACCGGGGG
>NW_015091214.1:0-2868 GCF_001431845.1 Calidris pugnax | reverse complement strand
TTCTGATTTTGGAATACTAACGCATGGAAATCCTTATTCTGTAGGGTCTAGACCAGTACATATTGTGCTAGATTTCTCTTCTTTTTTGTTATTTTTTTATTTTCTGTATGTCTTGATATTTGCTTATTATGTCAAGTATTTATTCAGTACTTTTGGCAGCACATTTTTCTGTTGTAAGCACGATTAGGATGTTGCTGCAACTTCTCCTTTGTGCATTTGGGTCTTGCAGCTGATTTGTCACTTTGTCTGAACCCAGATTGTGGACATGTCTATGGCTAACACCAGCAGCGTATTTTGCTATTGCAGTGCTAGAAGAAAGTTGGGAAATGAATGTCTCTCTGGAACTTTATTCAAACAATGGATGTGGAAAATACGGTTTTGGATTTATAGACGTTCTTACAAAAGGAATGAGATATGGAGCAATGTTTCGAGGTGGGTAAACACATTTTGTAATTTCTTGCATGACCTATTTCCACTTTAACTTAGATCCCATCCAGTTAGATTAAACAGAGACATTTTGATTTCTGGAGACTTTTGATCCATGGAAATTAAGAGCTATAAGATACACCTATCTGGCACTGATACAAGCGCCAAAATCTGTCTCAGAGGAAGTCAGCACAGTGCACGTTATCTGATGACAGTGGAAGTGCTGCATTATTTACTGCATAGAATGTCCACCCTGCGAAGATTAATGTGTTTGTTTAACTTTGTTCTGTCTGGTTAATTGGCTCTAGTCACTGAAGACCCTCATATGCATAGAGTGAAACATCAATCTGTTTTACTTTGAACATGTTTTTAAAATTACTTGCTAGATTGTCCACTAGTTGAAAAGGCATTACAGTAAAAGCTTATTGTACTTTACAAAGGTCTAAGGCTTCTGAATTCCCAGAGATCATAGGGAGCAGAGGGAGTAACAGCCTCATTCAATAATATGCATCTAACTTTGCTTCACACCATTTTCTTTACTGACACTTAGAAACATTGTTTCTATTTGTTTTGTTGTAGATCCTGCAATCTTTTGCTCATAAACACAAACATTAACTTAAAATTGAGTTCAGCGAGCCAGTTTTGAATTGCATGCAGAGAAGATTAAAAGAAATAGTACAGAATCCTCTCCTGGGAAAGATCAAATGGTTACTAAAATGAAAGCAACCTAAAACTGTAGCATTTAGCCCAGAGGGGGGGAGGGGAATTGGGCATTTAGCTATAATTAACACCTCCTACTTACACCCTCCAGTCTTTCAAATGGATTGTTTCCTATTATGGGTAGTTGCTCAGAATCTGAAATCACTTTGATTTAAAAAAAAAAAAAAAAAAAAAAAAAAAAAAAAAAAAGCAGGAAAAAAACAAAACAAAACGAAACGAAACAAAAAAAAAGCAAAAGAAAAAAAACAATTACATGCTATTAATTAATTATAATCGTAACAGTGTTAATATTTCATTACATTCTTTCCAAACGAGAGGCGATGTCTGCGTTAGGTACTGCCAGACCTAACACCATGCAAAGGGGGGGGGGCATTGCCAGTCCTGCCCCCCCAACTGGGCAGGGGACAAAGGTGGGCCACCAGGTACGTCCCCGTGTCCCCCCCCAACCCCCCATCTCCGCTTGGTCCCCGTCCCCTCCAGCCCCTGACCCCCCCAGAGGATTCCTGGGGGCAGGAATGGGAGAGCTGGGGCAGATCCTGCCCCGTGTCGGAGCTTGTCCCGGCTCCTGCTGGTTTTAGAGGAGATCCTGAGCTCCATGTGTCCCACCTCCAACCCCAGTGAGATATCCCCAAGGAAGGAGCTGGTGGATCCAATAAATCCCACTTTTAGAGGAGCTCCTGAGGAGCAAATGCTCCTGTTCCATGACCCAGAGCTTCATCTGCCCCATCTCCAACCCCCGTGTGAGATGTCCCCAAAGAACGAGCTGATGGATCAATTAAATCCTGCTTTTAGATGAGCTTCATCTGCTTCATCTCCAACCCCCGTGTGAGATATCCCCAAGGAAGGAGCTGATGGATCAATTAAATCCTGCTTTTAGATGAGCTCCTGTGGAGCAAACGCTCCCATTCCATGACCCAGACCTTCATCTGCTTCATCTCCAACCCCCGTGTGAGATATCCCCAAGGAAGGAGCTGGTGGATCAATTAAATCCTGCTTTTAGAGGAGCTCCTGTGGAGCAAATGCTCCTGATCCATGACCCAGACCTTCATCTGCCCCATCTCCAACCCTGGTGTGAAATATTCATGGGGAAGGAGCTGGTAGATCAATTAAATCCTGCTTTTAGACGAGCTCCATCTGCCCCATCCTCAACCCTGGTGTGAAATATTCCTGGGGAAGGAGCTGGTGGATCCAATAAATCCTGTTTTTAGAGGAGCTCCTGTGGGGCAAACGCTCCTGTTCCATGACCCAGACCTTCATCTGTCCCATCTCCAAGCCCCGTGTGAGATATCCCCAGAGAAGGAGCTGGTGGATCCAATAAATCCTGGTTTTAGATGAGTTCCATCTGCCCCATCCTCAACCCCCATGTGAAATATCCCCAGGGAAGGAGCTGGTGGATCCAATAAATCCTGTTTTTTGACGAGCTCCTGAGGAGCAAACACTCCTGATCCATGACCCAGACCTTCATCTGCCCCATCTCCAACCCTGGTGTGAAATATTCATGGGGAAGGAGCTGGTAGATCAATTAAATCCTGCTTTTAGACGAGCTCCATCTGCCCCATCCTCAACCCTGGTGTGAAATATCCCCAGGGAAGGAGCTGGTGGATCCAAGAAATCCCACTTTTAGAGGAGCTCCTGTGGATCAAACACTCCCATTCCATGACCCAGAGCTTCATCTGCCCCATCTCTAACCCCCGTGTGAAATATCCCCAAGGAAGGAGCTGG
>NW_015091213.1:0-2299 GCF_001431845.1 Calidris pugnax | reverse complement strand
AGTTGCCCCTAGGGGTGTCCCAGTTACCCGCAGGGGCTCCCAAAGGGGTTCCAGTTACCCCCAGTTGCCCCCAGGGGCGTCCCAGTTACCCTCAGGGGCTCCCAAGGGGTTCCCAGTTACACCCAGGGGCATCCCAGTTATGCCCAGTTGCCCCCAGGGGCTCCCAGGGGCTCCAAAGGGCTCCCAGTTACTCCCAGTTACTCCCAGTTACACCCAGTTGCCCCCAGTTACTCCCAGTTACCCCCAGGGGTGTCCCAGTTACTCCCAGTTGCCCTCAGGGGCGTCCCAGTTACCCCCAGAGGCTTCCCAGTTGCCCTCAGAGGCTCCCAAGGGGTTCCCAGTTACTCCCAGTTACTCCCAGTTGCCCCTAGTGGTGTCCAAGTTACTCCCAGTTGCCCCCAGAGGATCTCCAGGGATTTCCAGTTACTCCCAGTTACTCCCAGTTGCCCCCGGGGGTATCCCAGAGGCTTCCCAGTTACCCTAAGAGGCTACCAAGGGATTCCCAGTTACACCCAGTTGCCCCCAGGGGTTCCCAGTTACTCCCAGTTGCCCCTAGGGGCGTCCCAGTTGCCCTCAGAAGCTCTTCAGGGGTTCCCAGTTGCACCCAGTTATCCCCAAGGGATTCCCAGTTACTCCCAGTTACTCCCAGTTGCCCCTAGGGGTGTCCCAGTTACTCCCAGTTGCCCCCAGAGGATCTCCAGGGGTTCCCAGTTACTCCCAGTTACCCCCAGGGGTGTCCAAGTTACTCCCAGTTGCCCCCAGAGGCTTCCCAGTTGCCCCCAGTTGCCCCCAGGGGCGTTCCAGTTGCCCCCAGGGGCTCCCAGAGGATCTCCAGGGGTTCCCAGTTGCACCCAGTTGCCCCTAGGAGCATCCCAGTTGCCCTCAGAGGCTTCCCAGTTGCCCCCAGGGGCTCCAAAGAGCTCCCAGTTACCCCCAGTTGCCCCCAGAGGCTCTCCAGGGGTTCCCAGTTGCACCCAGGGACATCCCAGAGGCTTCCCAGTTACCCTCAGAGGCTCCCAAGGGGTTCCCAGTTGCACCCAGTTACTCCCAGTTGCCCCCAGGGGCATCCCAATTACCCCCAGGGGCTCTCAGAGGCTCTCCAGGGGTTCCCAGTTACTCCCAGTTACTCCCAGTTACTACCAGTTACTACCAGTTGCCCCCAGGGGCGGCCCAGAGGCTTCCCAGTTGCACCCAGTTACGCCCAGGGGCTTCCCAGTTACTCCCAGTTACCCCCAGGGGGATCCCAGTTACCCCCGGGGGGTCCCCAAGGGATTCCCAGTTACTCCCAGTTGCCCCCAGGGGCGTCCCAGTTGCTCCCAAGGGATTTCCAGTTACTCCCAGTTACTCCCAGTTACCCCCAGAGGCTTCCCAGTTGCCCCCAGGGTCTCCCAAAGGGGTTCCCAGTTACTCCCAGTTACTCCCAGTTGCCTCTAGGGGTGTCCTAGTTGCCCCCAGAGGCTTCCCAGTTGCCCCCAGAGGCTCTCCAGGGCTTCCCAGTTACTCCCAGTTGCCCCTAGGGGCATCCCAGTTGCCCCCAGAGGCTCTTCAGGGGTTCCCAGTTACTCCCAGTTGCCTCTAGGGGTGTCCCAGTTACTCCCAGTTACTCCCAGTTACCCCCAGGGGCTCTCAGAGGCTTCCCAGTTGCCTTCAGAGGCTCCAAAGGGCTCCCAGTTACTCCCAGTTGCACCCAGTTGCCCCCAGGGGCTCTCCAGGGGTTCCCAGTTAACTCCCAGTTGCCCCTAGGGGTGTCCCAGTTGCCCCCAGAGGATCTAAAGGGGTTCCCAGTTACTCCCAGTTACTCCCAGTTACACCCAGTTACTCCCAGTTGCCCTCAGAGGCTTCCCAGTTGCCCCCGGGGTCTCCCAAAGGGTTCCCAGTTACTCCCAGTTGTCCCCAGAGGATCTCCAGGGGTTCCCAGTTACTCCCAGTTGCCCCCAGGGGCTCCCAAGGGGCTCCCAGTTGCCCCCAGTTGCCCCCAGGGGCGTCCCAGAGGCTTCCCAGTTACCCTCAGAGGCTCCCAATGGATTTCCAGTTACTCCCAGTTACTCCCAGTTACTCCCAGTTACTCCCAGTTGCCCCCAGGGGTTCCCAAGGGGATCCCAGTTACTCCCATTTACTCCCAGTTACTCCCAGTTACCCCCAGGGGCATCCCAGTTGTCCCCAGGGGCTCCCAAGGGATTCCCAGTTACTCCCAGTTGCCCCCAGAGGATCTAAAGGGGTTCCCAGTTGCCCCCAGGGGCAACTCAGTTACCCCCAGTGCCTCCCAACACCCCCCCAGTGCCCTCCCAGTGCCTCCCAG
>NW_015091212.1:55604-58241 GCF_001431845.1 Calidris pugnax | reverse complement strand
CCAGGGACACATGGGCCATGGGGACATCTAGGGACACATGGGTGATGAGGAAACCCAAGGACACATGGGCCAAGGGGACATCCATGGACACCTGGGCCATGGGGACATCCAGGGACACCTGGGTGATGAGGAAACCCAGGGACACATGGGTGATGGGGACATCCTGGGACACCTGGGCCATGGGGACATCCAGGGACATCTGGGTGATGAGGAAACCCAGGGACACATGGGCCATGGGGACACCCGGGTGATGGGGACATCCTGAGAACATCTGGGTGATGGGGACACCCAGGGACACCTGGGCCATGGGGACATCCAGGGACACCTGGGCCATGGGGACATCCTGAGAACATCTGAGCAATGGGGACATCCAGGGACACCTGGGTGATGAGGAAACCCAGGGACACCTGGGCAATGGGGACATCCTGAGAACATCTGGCTGATGGGGACACCCTGGAACACATGGGCATGGGGACATCCTGAGGACATCTGGGAGACGAGGACACCCCGGGGACACCTGAGTGATGGTGACACCCAGGGACACCCCGGTGATGGGGACATCCTAGGATACCTGGGTGATGGGGACATCCTGAGAACATCTGGGTGATGGGGACACCAGGTGATGGGGGTATCCAGGGACACATGGGTGATGGGGACATCCTGAGAACATCTGGGGGATGGGGACATCCATGGACACCTGGGGGATGGGGACATCCAAGGACACCCAGACAATGGGGACATCCCAGGGACACCTGGGTGATGGGGACATCTGAAGGACTCAGAGCAACAGGGACATCCAGAGACACTGGGGACACCCAGGACCCCTGGGCAATGAGGACATCCAGGGGTGCCCAAGGACATCTGGGGACCAAGGATGTCCAGGGACACTTGGAGGACATCCAGGGGTGCCCGGGGACCAGGGATGACCACGGACCAGGGACTGGGCACCAGGGATGCCAAGGGACCGGGGACATGCAGAGACCAGGGACACCTGGGGACAAGGACACCCAGGAGCACCCAGACACCAGGGACACTCAGGGGGGCTCAAGGACATCTGGGGACCAAGGACACCCGGGGACATCTGGGCAATGGGGACATCCCAGGACACCCGGGCACTGAGGACACCCAGGGACACCGGGACATCCTGGGGACACCCAGTCAAAGAGGACATCAAGGGACACCTGGGGAATGGAGACATCAAGGGACACTTGGGAGATGGGGACACCCCAGGGCACCCAAGGACATCTGGGGACCAGGGTCATCCATGGACACTTGGGCAACAGGGACATCAAGGGACACCTTGGCAATGGGGACAACCCAAGGTGCCCAAGGACATCTGGGGACACTCGGGGACATCCAGGGGTGCCCAGCGACCAGGGATGACCATGGACTGGGGACACTGGGGACACTAAGGGTGCCGATGGCCTGGGGACATCTGGAGATGAGGGACACCAGGGGATGAGGACACCTGGAGATTTGGGACAACAAGGAGCACCCAGACACCAGTGACACCCAGGGGTGCTCAAGGACATCTGGGGACCAAGGACACCTGGGGACACTTGGGGACCAGAATCATCCAGGGATGCCTGGGGACCAGGGATGACCATGGAGTGGGGACCAGGGACACCTGGGGATGAGGGACACCCAGGGACTGGGACACCTGGGGACACCTGGGCATGTCCAGGAACCAGGGATGACCATGGAGTGGGGACCAGGGACACCTGGAGATGCTGGGGATGGGGACACCTGAGGATGGGGGACAACAGGGTATGATGGGACACCAGGGATTGGGACACCTGGGCACATCCAGGGACACTTGGGGACACCTGGGCACATCCAGGAACCACGAGCGACCATGGAGTGGGGACCAGGGACACCTGGAGATGCTGGGGATGGGGACACCTGGGAATTGGGGACAACGGGGTATGAGGGGACATCAGGGGACATCCAGGGACTGGGACACCTGAGGACACCTGGGCACATCCAGGAACCAGGGATGACCACAAAGTGGGGACCAGGAACACCTGGGGATGGAGGACAAGGGGGTGAGGGGACATCTAGAGACCAGGACACCTGGGGGACACTTGGGGACACCTGGATGTGCCCAGAACCATCTCCAGACTTGGGGCTACCACGTGGCCAGGGCGAAGAGATGGGGTCAAGGTGGCAGCGCGGGGTTGGGCAGAAGGTGCCAGGGCTGGTTGGGTAGAAGGTGGCCAGGGCTGGTTGGGCAGAAGGTGCCAAGGCTAGTTGGGTAGAAAGTGGCCAAGGCTGGTTGGGTAGAAGGTGGGCAGGGCTGGTTGGGCAGAAGGTGCCAGGGCTGGTTGGGTAGAAGGTGGCCAAGGTTGGTTGGGCAGAAGGTGGCCAGGGCTGGTTGGGTAGAAGGTGGCCAAGGTTGGTTGGGCAGAAGGTGGGCAGGGCTGGTTGGGTAGAAGGTGGCCAAGGTTGGTTGGGCAGAAGGTGGCCAGGGCTGGTTGGGTAGAAGGTGGCCAAGGTTGGTTGGGCAGAAGGTGGCCAGGGCTGGTTGGGTAGAAGGTGGCCAAGGTTGGTTGGGCAGAAGGTGACGGGGCTGGTTGGGCAGAAGGTGGCCAAGGCTGGTTGGGTAGAAGGTGGGCAGGGCTGGTTGGGTAGAAGGTG
>NW_015091212.1:43187-51758 GCF_001431845.1 Calidris pugnax | reverse complement strand
GGGGGGGGCTCCGTGGGGGGGCGGCGACCGCAAACAAATAGATAATAAAAACCCCCAAAATCATCACCAGAAATGGTTAAAACCATCAAATAGCTAAAAAAAAACCCCCAAAAAACTAAAAAAAAATCCAAAAAAATTTTTTGGGGGGAAAAAGGAAGAAAAAGGCTAAAAAGAAGAGAAAAAACCCAGAAAAAGGGGGGGTGGAACGATGTGTTTTCGCTCCGTCGCTTGAAAGAACCATCTCGGGAAGGGGGGGAAAAAAAAAAGCCCCGATCCCGGTTTTTCTCACCCAAAAAACTGGTTAAAAAATAAATTATATTTGCGCCGATTTTTTTTTTTGGGGTGAGGAAAGGGCAAAAAATGGGTTTTTTGGCTCAAAACTCGTCGTGTCGCACCAGGGCCTCCCCGAAGTCGGTGGCCTGGCTGCCCACAAACAGGTCGTACTTCTCCACGATCTCCTCCCGGCTCAACTTCCCGTCCTGTGGGTAGACCCAAATTCCCGTTATTTCACCCCGTTTTTTCCTTCCGATCCCCAAAACCTCCACCCACCAAGGGAATTAATTAGCGCTTAACGAAGACCTTGTTTTGGTCGGATTCATAGACGAGGTGTCGGGCCTCGGCCTCGGCGTGGTCGTAATCCGACGGGAGGATCCAATCTTTGGTTTCTTCTTTGTCCATTTTTCCGTCTCGGTTTTTGTCCCGAAATTCCACAAATTGTTCCCGTTCCGTTTTCACCCACTCGGGCTCGTCCGCGTCACCGTCGTGGCTGTACATGTCACCTGGAGAGAAGGAGGAGGAGGATGGAGACACGGGATGAGCCTTGGATCGTTCCCAAAGGGAATGTTCCTCATGAGGTTCCTCCATCCCATGGGAGCAACCAGAAACCCCAACATCATCTTCCAAGGCCAGAACTTCCAAAGGTTGGACCATGATGATCCTCAAGGATCATTCCATGATTTTAGACCCATCTCACTCTTTCCAGAGTCCCAGATAAGCCCCAGGTCATTCCTAAAGGGAATGTTCCTCCCAAGGTTCCTCCATCCCACAGGAGCAACCAGAAACCCCAAGATCATCTTCCAAGGCCAGAACTTCCAAAGGTTGGACCATGATGATCCCAAAGGTCCCATCCCACCTCATATTCCATGATTTTAGACCCATCTCCCCCTTTTCTGAGCCCCAGATCATTCCCAGAGTTCCTCCATCCCATGGGAGCAACCAGAAACCCCAAGATCCTCTTCCAAGGCCAGAACTTCCAAAAGGTTGGACCACAAGATGATCCTCAGGTTCCCATCCCACCTCCCATTCCATGATTTTAGACCCATCTCCCCCTTTTCTGAGCCCTGGGTCATTCCTGAAGTTCCTCCATCCCACAAGAGCACCCATGAACTTCCAAGATCATCTTCCAAGGCCAGAACTTCCAAAGGTTGGACCATGATGATCCTCAAGGATCATTCCATTATTTTAGACCCATCTCTCTCTTTCCAGACTCCCAGATGAGCCCCAGGTCATTCCCAAAGGGAATGTTCCTCCCAGGGTTCCTCCATCCCACAGGAGCAACCATGAACTTCCAAGATCATCTTCCAAGGCCAGAACTTCCAAAAGGTTGGACCATGATGATCCTCAAGATCCCATCCCACCTCCCATTCCATGATTTTAGACCCATCTCCCCCTTTTCTGAGCCCCAGATCATTCCCAGAGTTCCTCCATCCCATGGGAGCAACCAGAAACCCCAAGATCCTCTTCCAAGGCCAGAACTTCCAAAAGGTTGGACCACAAGATGATCCTCAGGTTCCCATCCCACCTCCCATTCCATGATTTTAGACCCATCTCCCCCTTTTCTGAGCCCTGGGTCATTCCTGAAGTTCCTCCATCCCACAAGAGCACCCATGAACTTCCAAGATCATCTTCCAAGGCCAGAACTTCCAAAGGTTGGACCATGATGATCCTCAAGGATCATTCCATTATTTTAGACCCATCTCTCTCTTTCCAGACTCCCAGATGAGCCCCAGGTCATTCCCAAAGGGAATGTTCCTCCCAGGGTTCCTCCATCCCACAGGAGCAACCATGAACTTCCAAGATCATCTTCCAAGGCCAGAACTTCCAAAAGGTTGGACCACAAGATGATCCTCAAGGTCCCATCCCACCTCATATTCCATGATTTTAGACCCATCTCCCCCTTTTCTGAGCCCCAGATCATTCCCAGAGTTCCTCCATCCCATGGGAGCAACCAGAAACCCCAAGATCCTCTTCCAAGGCCAGAACTTCCAAAAGGTTGGACCACAAGATGATCCTCAAGGTCCCATCCCACCTCCCATTCCATGATTTTAGATCCATCTCTCCTTTTCCAGAGTCCCAGATGAGCCCCAGGTCATTCCCAAAGGGAATGTTCCTCCCGAGGTTCCTCCACCCCACAGGAGCAACCAGAAACCCCAAGATCATCTTCCAAGGCCAGAACTTCCAAAAGGTTGGACCACAAGATGATCCTCAAGGTCCCATCCCACCTCCCACTCCATGATTTTAGACTCATCTCTCTCTTTCCAGAGTCCCAGATGAGCCCCAGGTCATTCCCAAAGGGAATGTTCCTCATGAGGTTCCTCCACCCCACAGGAGCAACCAGAAACCCCAAGATCATCTTCCAAGGCCAGAACTTCCAAAGGTTGGACCATGATGATCCGCAAGGATCAGTCCATGATTTTAGACCCATCTCTCTCTTTCCAGACTCCCAGATGAGCCCCAGGTCATTCCCAAAGGGAATGTTCCTCCCGAGGTTCCTCCACCCCACAGGAGCAACCAGAAACCCCAAGATCATCTTCCAATGCCAGAATTCCAAAAGTTGGACCGTGATGATCCTCAAAGTCCCATCCCACCTCCCATTCCATGATTTTAGACCTATCTCCCCCTTTTCTGAGCCCCAGATCATTCCTGAAGTTCCTCCATCCCACAGGAGGAACCAGAAACCCCAAGATCATCTTCCAAGGCCAGAACTTCCAAAAGGTTGGACCATAAGATGATCCTCAAGGTCCCATCCCACCTCCCATTCCATGATTTTAGACCCATCTCTCTCTTTTCAGAGTCCCAGATGAGCCCCAGGTCATTCCCAAAGGGAATGTTCCTCCCGAGGTTCCTCCATCCCACGGGAGCAACCAGAAACCCCAAGATCATCTTCCAAGGCCAGAACTTCCAAAGGTTGGACCGTGATGATCCTCAAGATCCCATCCCACCTCATATTCCATGATTTTAGACCCATCTCCCCCTTTTCTGAGCCCCACATCATTCCCAAAGTTCCTCCATCCCACGGGAGCAACCAGAAACCCCAAGATCATCTTCCAAGGCCAGAACTTCCAAAGGTTGGACCACAAGATGATCCTCAAGGTCCCATCCCACCTCCCACTCCATGATTTTAGACCCATCTCGCTCTTTTCAGAGTCCCAGATGAGCCCCAGGTCATTCCCAAAGGGAATGTTCCTCCCAAGGTTCCTCCATGCCATGGGAACAACCATGAACTTCAAGATCATCTTCCAAGGCCAGAACTTCCAAAAGGTTGGACCATGATGATCCCAAAAAGTTCCAGGGGACATGGAGGGGACACGGTGGCAGAGACAAGAGTTGGCATCTCACCTATGTACTCCTCCAGGTCAATGAAGCCATCCCCGTTCTTATCAATGTCCTCCATGGTCTCCTGCAAGGAGAAGACAGCGGTTGGCCAGGCTCAGAGCAATGTCCCCCCATGGGGACACCTTTCCCAGCCCCAGAAGTACCCAGATGTCACCTCCACCCAAAAAAACCCCCCATAAAGCCATGTTTTGATGCTCCACGACCCATCTCCTCCACCCTGAGCCACCTGATCTGCTGGAGGACATCCCCCTTCTGGCAGAGAGGTCTCTCCCAGGGATGGTCCATCTGGATTTCCAACCTTCTCCACCCATTTCTTGGCCATGAAGACCACGTTTGATGGGAGGCCACCAGCCTGGCAGCAGGACCCACCTGCACGACGATGTCCTTCATGTAATCGTATTCTTCAGGGTGGAGGAAAGCGGTGAACTCTTCCTTGGTGGCCGTCAAGTCCCCATCCTTGTCGGCCATCTTGAAGCGTCGTTCATCTCGCACCATCATTTGTTTATAATTAAATCCATCATCAGGGTCTGGGTCATCTGGGCAGGAGAAGAGAAGAAAAGAGGGAGCCACCCCACATTAGCTTGGGCGAAGTGGACATGTCCCATGGTCATCAGCAACCCAACATCAAGCTCAACCCAACATCAAGCTCAACAACCCAACCCAACCCAACCTCAATCTCCTCAACCCAACCTCAACCTCAACCACCTATCATCAACCTCTACAACCCCAACCCAACCTCAATCTCAGCTCAACAACCCAACATCAACTTCCACAACTCAACTTCAATCTCAACACAACCCAACCTCGACCTCCTCAATCCCACCCAACCTCCTCCACCCAACCCTGACCTCCTCAATGCAACCCCAGCCTTGACCTCCTCAACAACCTAATCTTGACCTCCTCAACCCAGCCCGACCTCCTCAACCTCAACCTCCTGAATTCAACCCAACAACCCAACCTAGACCTCCTGAACCCTACCTCAACCTCCTCCACCCAACCTCAACCTTGAACCTCCTCAACAACCCAACCTCTACCTCCTCAACTTTGAATTCCTCAACCCAACACAACCTTGACAAAACCCAAACCTCCTCAACCCAACCTTGACCTCCTCAACCCAACACAACCTTGATCTCCTGAACAACCCAACCTCGACCTCAACCTCCTCAAGCCAAACCAACCTTGACCTCCTCAATCCAACCTCAACTGCCTCAACACGACCTCGACCTCCTCAACCTAATGCAACCTCAACACAACCTTGACCTCCTCAACCCAACCTCCACCTTGACCTCCTCAACCCAACCTCGACCTCCTCAGCCCAATGAAACCTCAACACAACCTCCATCTCCTCAACCCAATCTCCTCAATCCAACACAACCTCCACCTTGACCTCCTCCACCTGACCTCGACCTCCTCAACCCAATGCAACCTCGACACAACCTCAATCTCCTCAACCCAATCTCCTCAACCCAACACAACCTCCACCTTGACCTCCTCAACCCCAATGCAACCTCAACACAACCTCCACCTCCTCAACTCAATCTCCTCAACCCAATGCAACCTCAACACAACCTCAATCTCCTCAACCCAACCTCTTTAACCCAACACAACCTCGACCTCCTCAAACCAATGCAACCTCAACACAACCTCAATCTCCTCAACCCAACCTCCTCAACCCAACACAACCTCGACCTCCTCAAACCAATGCAACCTCAACACAACCTCAATCTCCTCAACCCAACCTCCTCAACCCAACACAACCTCGACCTCCTCAAACCAATGCAACCTCAACACAACCTCAATCTCCTCAACCCAACCTCCTTAACCCAACACAACCTCCACCTTGACCTCCTCAACACAACACAACCTCGACCTCCCCAACCCAATGCAACCTCAACACAACCTCCACCTTGACCTCCTCAACCAAACACAACCTCGACCTCCTCACCCCGACCTTGACCTCCCCACGCTTTGCCACAGCAGCCTGAATTTTAGCCACTGGCAGCCACCGCGTCTCTCCTGCACCTCCTCTGCCAGGAGGAAGAGGAGGAGGAGGAGGAGCTGCCAGGAGTCGCGGGACACCCCCGTTCCCAGGGAAGACATCCCCAGGAGACAAGGAACAGGCGTGTGTGTGTGAGGGGGGCGGGGGGGGGATGGTGTGTGGTTTTTTTCTGGCCGGTGGCTCAGCCCCAAGCTATTTTGGGAGGAGAATGTGAAAGGGGATATCGCTCCCCGCTGCCGGGGGGACGGGCTTCAAAAGCCAACGCGACATCATCATCATCATCACCACCACCACCATCATCCCCCCCTCCCCGACACTGGGCACACGTCGGGGGGGGGGGGCCCCTCCTCGATAGAGCTCCGGGGACAACGCCGGTGGCTTTGTCCCCGTCACCCGGGAGAGAAGAAAACCAGGGATGGAGGGAGGGAGGGAGGGAGGGAGAGAAGCCAAATCCTTACGGGGTTAAATTCATCCCGAGCCAAGTCCCGGGGCTAAAAAAAGGCTCCTTCCCTCCCTCCCTCCCCCCCCCTTCTCTGTTTACATCCAGGACAAAAGGCAGAGGATTAACCAAAAGGTTCGGATTAACGAGAAGGTTTTCATGTAAGTCACCTCTGGGAGAGACAATTAAACCCCAAACGATCCATTTTACCCCCAAATTTCACCGACAAAAGCCTCTCTGGGAGAGACAATTAAACCCCAAACGATACATTTTACCCCCAAATTTCGCTGACAAAAGCCTCGGGATCATGTGTCACCTCCAGCGGGAGGAGCCCCCCCAGGAATTAAAAAGCAATTTGGTTTAATCGAGGTGATTCCGCCAATTAAACCCTCTATGAAACCCCCCAAATTAAAAAGGGGGGGTTTAATGAGCTTTAATCAAACCAATTAGAAAAAAAAAAAGGCTGAAACCCCCCCAAAAAATCCACCTGGGAGGGATTGAGGGGACAAAACTCGGGAGCTGGGGGAGGGAAAAACCCCACATTCAAATTTTTAACCCAATACGAGCAGAAAAACGAGCGTTTTCCAGGTTGGGGACCCACCCGGAACATCAAAAACGACCCCAAAAAATTATTATTATTATTATTATTTTTAAGGCCGTTTTAAAGGGAATTTTGTTTTAAGGTGGAGCTTATTTATCACTTTTTTATTTTTTTTCCCAATCTTGAATATTCTTTTTACGATTTAAAATTCTTATTTCTCTTTAATATTCGGCAGGATTTTGGAAAAGGAACTTCAGCCTTTTTTTTTTTTTTTAAAAAAAACAAACCAAAAGGAAATCCAGCGTTTTAAGGCCAAAAAAAATGAACTTTTTTTTAATTAATTGAGCAGAGGGTGGTGCCCGGGGAGGGATGTTCTTCCCCCCCTGGAAGGGATCATCCAGCTCCTTGGCCCCACGTCAAAACCTCTCCCTGGATGGAGGTTGGGGGGGGGACACACAATTCCAGAGGCTTTTCCAGAGGCTGGAGAAGGGAGGGAAGAGCCGGGTGGAGGAAGGGGAGGAAGAAAATTTGGGGGAAAAAAAAGAAAAGCCATTTTTGCCAAAAAAAAAAAGGAGGGTGGGATATTCCCGACGTTCCCTAAGGATAAAAGGAGGAGGAATAGGGAGAGAAGAGGATGAAGGCTCCGGGATGGGGAGGTCTTTATGCCCCCTTTCCTCCAAATTAGGCTTGAAATTAATTTCATTAATTTTTTTTTTCTCATTAAGGTGGTTTTTTCTAACTCATTAAGGTGTTTTTTTGAATTATTCAACACCCACAGGTGATAAATTAAAAAAATCCTCTTCCCGGAACCTCTTTTCCCCCCCAACGGAGGCGGGATTTGAAGGGCATCTCCTTAATTAATAAAGCGGATCTCGCTAATTAATTAAGGGGGAAGCTCAGCGAGACTTAATGAGGTTTTGGGGGGGATGATTCCACTCCCCCCCCAGGGCTTCCAAGCTTCCCAAAGAAGCTGGGAATGAGCCAGGGAGGGGAGAGCCCGGAGCCTCCAGCCCCGGCGCCGGGGCGAGGATTTTGACTATTTTTGGAAATAATTAATAAATTAAACCCGCTTTTATTTCATGCTTCGGAGCCGTAGCTCATCCTCCTCCTCCTCCTCCTCCTCCTCCTCCTCCTCAGCGTTCCAGGAGGTGGGAAGAAACCAGCAAAAAAAAGGACTTTTTTCCAACCTCTTCGCCCCCCAAAAAAGCTGCTGCTTCTTCCTCCTCCTCGGGATTCCCCCCCCCCACCAAAAAAAAGCCCAAATTGGGGAAAAATCTCAAAATGAGAAGGGAAAAAGACCCAAAACCAACACACACACACACACACACAGACCTCACACCACCCCCAAAGAGTTTTAATCACATTAAGGGTCACGATTGAGCTCGGAGCTGATTTGCATAACGAAGCGCATCAATAAAGCAAAATTCCCAAACTTCAACTTTGGGGGGGGGGTTTCCCTTTTTGGGTTTTTTTTTTCCCTTTTTTGGTGGATTTTCCCCTTTTAGCGTTTATTTCCCCCTTTTTTAGTGGTTTTTCCCCCTCTTCTGTGGTTTTTCCCCCTCTTTTGGTGTTTCTTTTCCCCTTTTTTTGCTAGTTTTTCTCCCTTATTTTTTTATTTTATTTCTTTTGCCCCCTTGTCTTGTTTTTTTTCCCCCTTTTGGTTCACCCCCCCTTTTTTGGGGTTGTTTTTTTGGCGTTTTTTCCCTTTTTGGTGGCTTTTCTCCCCTTTTTGGTGGTCTTTTTTCCCTTTTTTGGTCATCTTTTTCCCCTAATTGGGTGGGTTTCTTTTCCTTTTTCTTTCCCTTTTTCCCCCTTTTTTGGTGGTTTTTTCCCCTTTTTTGCTGGTTTTCCCCCCTTCCTTGCTTTTTTTTCCCCTTTTTGGGTGTGTCATCCCCCATCCCCCCCGCCCTAGAGTTTCTTCCCCTCTTTTTTGGTGGTTTTTCCCCATTTTCAGTGGGTTCGTCCCCTTGTGGGTTT
>NW_015091212.1:42109-42589 GCF_001431845.1 Calidris pugnax | reverse complement strand
GGGGGGGGGGTGACTTTTTCCCTTAAGCCCCCCATCCCTTCCCCATTTTTTTTTAATTTTATTTTATTTTATTTTATTTTATTTTTTTAATTTTTCCTTTTATCTCCCTGGCACTTTCCTCTACGGGGAACCCAGCAGCCCCCAAGCACCGCTGGCCCCCCAAACCAAGGGGTGGGAAGGGGGGGGGTGGAAAAAAAAATGAGACCCCTTCCTCCTCCTTCCTCCTCCTTCCTCCTCCTCCCCCCCTTACCCAGGTAAGTGCCATAGGTGACGTTCCTGTACTCCTCCCAGGAGATGACTCCATCTTGGTTGAGGTCAAACTCCTGCCACTGCCGCTCCACACTCTCATACACGTACTTCTTCTGCGCCTTCTTAATCCAGGCTCTCAGCTCCCCCTCCGTCACCAACCCATCCTTATCCGTGTCTATCTTACCTACGATCACGCTACGAAAAACACAACAAATAAAAAAAAAAAAAAAA
>NW_015091212.1:40936-41986 GCF_001431845.1 Calidris pugnax | reverse complement strand
CTGCTTCCAAACCTACCTAAAACGTAGCCGTAGGTGGCATTTTTATATTCCTCCCAAGAAATGAGGCCGTCCTCATTGAGGTCGTGCCCTTTCCACTGCCGCTCTACATCCTCGTAAATCCAGCGTTTTTGGGCAAACTTAATCCAGTTTTTCAGCTCTTCCACCGTTACCAACCCGTCTTTGTCTTCATCTATTTTACTTACAATCTTTCTGCGGGCAAACGTAGAGAAAGCCGGCACAAGTTAAGGGGTAAAAAGGGGGGGTTTGGGCTTTTTTAGGAGATTTTTTCTAGGTTTTTTTCCTAGTTGTTTTTCCTTAGGTGTTCTTTTTTCAGTTTATTTTTTTTTCAAGGTGTTTCTTTTTTAGGGTTTTTTTTTTCAGGTGTTTCTCTTTTAGGGTTGGTTTTTATTTCAAGTGTTTCTCTTTTAGGGTTGGTTTTTATTTCAGGTGTTTCTCTTTTAGGGTTGGTTTTTATTTCAGGTGTTTCTCTTTTAGGGTTGGTTTTTTTTCTTCAGGTGTTTCTCTTTTAGGGTTGGTTTTTATTTCAAGTGTTTCTCTTTTAGGGTTGGTTTTTATTTCAGGTGTTTCTTTTTTAGGGTTTTTTTTTTCTCAGGTGTTTCTCTTTTAGGGTTTTTTTTTCTCAGGTGTTTCTCTTTTAGGGTTGTTTTTTTTTTTAAGGTGTTTCTCTTTTAGGGTTGGTTTTTATTTCAGGTGTTTCTCTTTTAGGTTTTGTTTCTTTTTTCAGTTGTTTCTCTTTTAGGGGTTTTTTTTTTCCAGGTGTTTCTTTTTTAGGGGTTTTTTTTCAGGTGTTTTTTTTTTTAGGGTTTTTTTTTCAGGTGTTTCTTTTTTAGGGTTGGTTTTTTTTCAGGTGTTTCTTTTTTTTAGGGCTTTTTTTTTAGGTTTGTTTTTTTTTTAGGGTTTTTTTTTCAGGTTTGGTATTTTTTAGGGTTTTTTCTTTTAAGTTTGTTTTTTTTTCAGGTTTGTTTTTTTTTCCAGGTTTGGTTTTTTTTCCGCCTTTCTACCCCCCAGAGCATCCAGGATGCAGAAGGA
>NW_015091212.1:22189-40807 GCF_001431845.1 Calidris pugnax | reverse complement strand
TCGGGGAGGAATGTGAAGCTCCGGGGGCAGAGGGGAAAAAGGCAGCAGGTTCTGGGAGGGGGGTGGGACAAAGGGGGGGGTTTTGGTTTGTGTCTTTAAACCCTTTTTTTTTCTCCTCCTCGTTTGCTTTTATTAATTATTATCTATATTCCCGGCTTTTGTTAAATTGTGGAATTCCTTCACTCCAAAGTAATTCGAGGAATTTAATTCACGCCCGGAATATTTGATGTCGAGTTTTAAAAAAAAAAAAATATAAATAAATGATACAAAACACCACCCCCACCCCCAAGGGAAGAGCGGAGCCACCTTTAAAAGCAAAATAAAACCACTTTGTGTTGGTTTTGTTTGTTTTTTTTCTCTATGCACTTTGTTTTCCTAAAAAAAAGACCCAAAAAAGCTGAATAAATCCACGGGGATAAGAGTGGGGGAAACTTTGCTTTTCCTTCCAGCAGCACCTTCCAGCTGGATGTTGTGTTTTAACCTGGGAGAGAGGAGCAGCTTTTCTTTTTTTATATATATATTTTTTTTTAAAAATAGCGTTAAACATTTTAATAGTTGCTATTTTAGGGGAAATAAGTGGATTTTTAGGTGTTGGGGTGTTGCCGGAGAGCAGGGTGGGAATCCCCCCCCTTGTGAGGAGACAAAGAGAGGTTAAAACCTGTTAAAAAAAAACCCTTATTTTGGAAATAAAGAGAATATTTTGGGGAAAAAACCACCCAGAATGAACAATTTTGAGGGTGAGGTTGTGCCAGAAAAGGGGGAGCAGAATTGGGGAGGTTTAATTATTCGGGCAGCTCCAAAACCTCCACTTTCAGCTGGTTCAGCCCAAAAAAAAAACCCAAAAAACCCCCAACCCCAGCTGCTCCCAGGCTGGTTTCCCAGGGCAAAAGCTACAAAAAAACTCATCGTTTTTAATAAAAAAATAATGAAATAAAAGCATTTGTGGAGGGGGTGGCAGCGGCAACAGATGTTCTGGCAGCTGGAGCCAAAAAAGCTGCTCGGTTTTCCCTCCCCGGCATCGCAGGGAAGGGAGGGAATTCTGTTTGCTCAGCGTTATCTCGGCAGGAAAAGGGCCCAAAATGATCTCATTCCCTCGATTTTAAAGGAAAAAAAAAATAAATAAAATAAAATAAGGGGATGCCGGGGTTGTTTGGGGGGTTTTTTGGGGGGAAAAGGGGCTGTAGGGGTAAAAAAAAAAAGAGCCTGGAAACAGGGAGCCCCTTCCAATATCAAAAATAATTCAAAAATAATGACATAATGGTGTAAAAAAGTAATAAAATAATTTTTAAAAAATTTGATTTACATCATTGTGTCCACTGCAAGTTTGTCCAACTTCTGGGGGGGAGGGAAATTGTGACGAATTTGCCTCAGATTAGGAAAAAAAAAATGGGAGAATGAAGGTGGTTGATGTTTATTATGGTTGGGAACGGCCTCGTTAACAGATTCCCCCCAGTGGAAACTCTGAGCCCAGCCCCCGCTTCCAAGTGCCAGCTTTTGCTTTTTTTTCTTAATTTTTTTATTTTTTGTGTGTTTTTCCAGCAGATTATTGGGCAGAACAATGAAATTAAAAAACCCCCGGAGCCGTGACAAAACCCCACGGAGGGAGGGGGCAGGAAAAACAGCCCGAGCTGCACCTTCCCCTTTACATTCAACTCCCTTTTTTAGGGGGGGAAAAAAAGCCAAAAAATCAATATATTCTCTCCAAATTATTTCCCCATCAAAAAAGCATTAATTTTATATTATTTGGGGGTTTTTTTCCTAGTTTAAAGACTTAAAACTCCCCCAAATCCGGCTTGAATCCATCTGGTTTTCCTCATTCCGGGGGCTTTTTCCATCACTCTGGGGGCTTTTTCCATCACTCCGGGGGCTTTTTTCCATCTCATTAAGGAGGAAAAGCCTAATTAATCAAATAAAACCCTAATTTTCACGGTGGAGGGGGATGTTAAGAGCGAGGTTGGGATGTTCAGCTCTGACCTGGAGCAAAGCCCACCCAAGACATCACCACCACCCTGTTGCCCTCCCCCCCTAAAAAACCCAGAAAAATGGGCAAAAGCCAAGAATTAAGAGGATTTTGGGACCTTCCCGAGTCAATCCTTGGGCCTGACGTCTCCGAGAGCTTCAAAAAAATGTCCGGTGGGGGCTGAACCTCCCCAATTTTAAGCCTTTTTTAAGCCCGAGGGGAACAACTGCGGCGGCAGCTGCCGTCGGGCAGACAAAGGGAAAGGCTGTGGAGCCCAAAAAACCAACCCACCCCCCCTTAAAAAACAAAAAAAAACCTTCTTTTTTTTTATTTTAGCCCTACACAGGTGGCCGGGGAGGCAGCAAAAAGTGGAATTTTCAAGAGATGCTCTGTTTTGCCCTCGTTCCTGGCTCGGCCGCAGCCACCAGCTGCTCCTCAAGCGGGAAAAATCAGGTGGAAAATGGGAATTAAATCCCCCCCGGGGGGGTGGGGGGAGCAACGGGGCTGGCAGCTCGAGCCTTGTTTTCACAGATTTTGGCATTTTTTGGGGGTGTATTTGGCGCTCGGGAGGTTGGGGAAGGGCTGGAGGTGAGCTCTGGGCGGGGAGAACCGCGCAGGGATTGCGTCACCGGCGGCGGCAGCCCCCCAATTTCAGCTCTTTCTGCCTTAAAAATGATATTTAAATCATATTTAGGGGTCTAAAAGGGAGGCCACCTCCTAAAAATGATATTTAGAGGATATTTAGGAGGCTAAAAGGGAGACCACCTCCTAAAAAATGATATTAAAAGGATATTTAGGAGGCTAAAATGGAGGCAACCTCCAAAAAATGATATTTAAAGGATATTTAGGATCAAAAACATAGGCCGCCTCCTAAAAATGATATTTAAGAGTCTAAAACGGGGGGCACCTCCAAAAAATGATATTTAAAGGATATTTAGGATCAAAAACATAGGCCGCCTCCTAAAAATGATATTTAGGAGTCTAAAACGGGGGCCACCTCCAAAAAATGATATTTTAATGATATTTAGGGTCTAAAACAGAGGCCACCTCCTAAAAATGATATTTAGGAGTCTAAAACGGGGGCCACCTCCAAAAAATGATATTTTAATGATATTTAGAGGCTAAAACAGAGGCCACCTCCTAAAAATGATATTTAAAGGATATTTAGGAGGCTAAAACAGGGGCCAACTCCTAAAAATTATATTTAAATGATATTTAGGAGGCTAAAATGGAGACCACCTCCTAAAAATGATATTTAAATGATATTTAGGAGGCTAAAACGGAGGCTACCTTGTAAAAATGATATTTAAAGGATATATAAAAGGCTAAAACAGAGGCCACCTCCTAAAAATGATATTTAAAGGATATTTAGGAGGCTAAAAGGGGGGCCGGATTTTGGCATTTTTTGGGGGTGTATTTGGCGCTCGGGAGGTTGGGGAAGGGCTGGAGGTGAGCTCTGGGCGGGGAGAACCGCGCAGGGATTGCGTCACCGGCGGCGGCAGCCACCCAATTTCAGCTCTTTCTGCCTTAAAATTGATATTTAAAGGATATTTAGGGGTCTAAAAGGGAGGCCACCTCCTAAAAATGATATTTAGAGGATATTTAGGAGGCTAAAACGGAGGCCACCTCTGAAAAACGATATTTAGAGGATATTTAGGAGGCTAAAACGGAGGCCACCTCTGAAAAACGATATTTAGAGGATATTTAGGAGGCTAAAACGGAGGCCACCTCTGAAAAACGATATTTAGAGGATATTTAGGAGGCTAAAACGGAGGCCACCTCTGAAAAACGATATTTAGAGGATATTTAGGAGTCTAAAATGGAGGCCACCTCCTAAAAATGATATTTAAAGGATATTTAGGAGGCTAAAACAGGGGCCAACTCCTAAAAATTATATTTAAATGATATTTAGGAGGCTAAAACAGAGGCCACCTCCTAAAAATGATATTTAGGAGTTTAAAACGGGGGCCACCTCCAAAAAATGATATTTTAATGATATTTAGGGTCTAAAACAGAGGCCACCTCCTAAAAATGATATTTTAATGATATTGAGGAGTCTAAAACGGAGGCCACCTCCTAAAAAATGATATTTAAATTATATTTAGGAGGCTAAAATGGAGGCTGCCTCCTGAAAATGATATTTAGAGGATATTTAGGAGGCTAAAAGGGAGGCCACCTCCTAAAAAATTATATTTAAAGGATATTTAGGAGGCTAAAACGGAGGCCACCTCCTAAAAATTATATTTAAAGGATATTTAGGAGGCTAAAACAGAGGCCATCTCCTAAAAATGATATTTAAAGGATATTTAGAAGGCTAAAACAGAGGCTGCCTCTTAAAAATGTTATTTAGGAGTCTAAATCGGAGGCCACCTCCTAAAAATGATATTTAAAGGATATTTAGGAGTCGAAAATGGAGATCCCCTCCTAAAAATGATATTTAAAGGATATTTAGGAGGCTAAAACAGAGGCTGCCTCCTGAAAATGATATTTAAAGGATATTTAGGAGGCTGAAATGGGGGCCACCTCCTAAAAATGATACTTAAATGATATTTAGGAGGCTAAAAGGGAGGCCACCTCCTAAAAATGATATTTAAGAGTCTAAAATGGAGGCCACCTCCTAAAAATGATATTTAAAGGATATTTAGGAGTCTTAAATGGAGGCAACCTCCTAAAAATGATATTCAGAGGATATTTAAGAGGTTAAAACGGGGGCCACCTCCAAAAAATGATATTTAAAGGATATTTAGGAGTCGAAAACGGAGGCCACCTCCTAAAAATGATATTTAAAGGATATTTAGGAGTCGAAAACGGAGGCCACCTCCTAAAAATGATATTTAAAGGATATTTAGGAGTCGAAAACGGAGGCCACCTCCTAAAAATGATATTTAAAGGATATTTAGGAGTCGAAAACGGAGGCCACCTCCTAAAAATGATATTTAAAGGATATTTAGGAGTCGAAAACGGAGGCCACCTCCTAAAAATGATATTTAAAGGATATTTAGGAGTCGAAAACGGAGGCCACCTCCTAAAAATGATATTTAAAGGATATTTAGGAGTCGAAAACGGAGGCCACCTCCTAAAAATGATATTTAAAGGATATTTAGGAGTCGAAAACGGAGGCCACCTCCTAAAAATGATATTTAAAGGATATTTAGGAGTCGAAAACGGAGGCCACCTCCTAAAAATGATATTTAAAGGATATTTAGGAGTCGAAAACGGAGGCCACCTCCTAAAAATGATATTTAAAGGATATTTAGGAGTCGAAAACGGAGGCCACCTCCTAAAAATGATATTTAAAGGATATTTAGGAGTCTAAAATGGAGGCAACCACCTAAAAAATGATATTTAGGAGGATAAAATGGAGGCTGCCTCCTGAAAATGATATTTAGAGGATATTTAGGAGGTTAAAACAGGGGCCACCTCCTAAAAAATGATATTTAAAGGATATTTAGGAGGCTAAAACAGAGACCACCTCCTAAAAAATTATATTTAAAGGATATTTAGGAGGCTAAAAGGGAGGCCACCTCCTAAAAATGATATTTAAAGGATATTTAGGAGGCTAATATGGAGGCCACCTCCTAAAAATGATATTTAGGAGTCGAAAACGGGGGCCACCTCCTAAAAATGATATTTAAAGGATATTTAGGAGTCTAAAACGGAGGCCATCTCCTAAAAATTATATTTAGGAGGCTAAAATGGAGGCCACCACCTAAAAATGATATTTAAAGGATATTTAGGATTCGAAAACGGAGGCAACCTCCTAAAAATGATATTTAAAGGATATTTAGGAGGCTAAAACGGAGGCTGCCTCCTAAAAATGATATTTAAAGGATATTTAGGATTCGAAAACGGAGGCAACCTCCTAAAAATGATATTTAAAGGATATTTAGGAGGCTAAAACAGACGCCACCTCCTAAAAAATGATATTTTAATGATATTTAGGGGGCTAAAACAGAGGCCATCTCCTAAAGAGACCACGTGGATGAAGAGGGGAATATTTAGAATGAACCCACACGGGTCAGACCGGCCCTTTCTTGATTTGGGGGGCTTTTTTTTGAATTTTTGTGGATTGTTTGAGGGCTTTTGCTTTGTCCTTACCCCAGCCTCTCCTTGCTCTCCTCGGGCGTGAGCTGGTCGAAGGTTTTGGCCTCGTCGGCCCCCAGGAACGCGTCGTGGTCGTAGTCGAAATTCTGAGCGTCGTCGTGGACCTTGTCGCTGAGCTGGGGGTCGTGGTGGACCCGGTCCTTCTTCTCGGTGGGTTTGCTGGAGATGCAGAGCATGGAGAGGGAGAGGCAGAGGAGGAGCTGAGGGATGGTCATGGTGGGTCCCACGCACCTACGGGATGGGGGGAAAAAGGGAAAAAAATAGAGAATTAAAACCTGGGGGGACGTCGGGGCTGAGAGATGGAGGTTCTGGGGGCATAAATTGGAATTTGGGGAGAAAAATTGGGAGAAGTGGTGGATTGGGAGCGACTCACGGGGCAAAATGGTGAATTCAGAGAGATCAGATGGAAAAAAAAGGATGAGTTTGTAGGGATTATCTAGGAAAAGGATGAATTCCTACAAATTAGCGGGGCCGAAGCAAGAATTCATCCAGATCAGCAGGGAAAAGTGATGAATTCATCCAGATCAGCAGGGAAAAATGATGAATTAATACGGATCAGAGGGGAAAAAACATGAATTCATAGAGATTGGCTGGGTAAAAACCATGAAATATTCCAGATGAGAAAGGAAAAACCATTAATTCATCCAGATTAGAGGGGGAAAACCACTAATTCACCTGGATTAGAGGGAAAAAACATTAATTCATCCAGATTATCCAGAAAAAACTATGAATTAATCTGGATCAGATGGGGAAAAGCATGAAATAATCCAGATTAGCCAGGGAAAACCATGAATTAATCCAGATCAGATGGGGAAAACCATGAATTTATCCAGATTATCTGGAAAAACCCATTAATTAATCCAGATTAGAGGGGGGAAACCATGAATTCATCTAGATTACCCAGGAAAAAACATGAATTCATCCAGATTGGAGGGGGAAAGCATGAATTAACCCAGATTATCCAGGAAAAATCATGGTTTCATCCAGATTAGAGAGGAAAAAAACCCAATTAATTCACAGAGATCGGCTGGGAAAAGCCATGAATTCATCCAGATTAGCCAGGAAAAAAAACATGAGTTCATCCAGATTAAAGGGGCAAAACAATGAATTAATCCAGATCAGATGGGGAAAACCCATTAATTAATCCAAATTAGAGAGGAAAAACCATTAATTCATCTAGATTATCCAGGAAAAACATGAATTCATCCAGATTGGAGGGGAAAACCATGAATTAATCCAGATTAGAGGGGATAGAGGATATTTAGGAGGCTAAAACGGGGGCCACCTCCTAAAAATGATATTTAAAGGATATTTAGAAGGCTAAAACGGAGGCTGCCTCTTAAAAATGTTATTTAGGAGTCTAAATCGGAGGCCACCTCCTAAAAATGATATTTAAAGGATATTTAGGAGTCGAAAATGGAGATCCCCTCCTAAAAACGATATTTAAAGGATATTTAGGAGGCTAAAACAAGGGCCACCTCCTGAAAATGATATTTAAAGGATATTTAGGATTCAGAAACGGGGGCCACCTCCTAAAAATGATATTTGAAGGATATTTAGGAGGCTAAAAGGGAGGCCACCTCCTAAAAATGTTATTTAGGAGTCGAAAACGGAGGCCACCTCCTAAAAATGATATTTAAAGGATATTTAGGAGTCTAAAATGGAGGCAACCACCTAAAAAATGATATTTAGGAGGATAAAATGGAGGCTGCCTCCTGAAAATGATATTTAGAGGATATTTAAGAGGTTAAAACAGGGGCCACCTCCTAAAAAATGATATTTAAAGGATATTTAGGAGGCTAAAACAGAGACCACCTCCTAAAAAATTATATTTAAAGGATATTTAGGAGGCTAAAAGGGAGGCCACCTCCTAAAAATGATATTTAAAGGATATTTAGGAGGCTAATATGGAGGCCACCTCCTAAAAATGATATTTAGGAGTCGAAAACGGGGGCCACCTCCTAAAAATGATATTTAAAGGATATTTAGGAGTCTAAAACGGAGGCCATCTCCTAAAAATTATATTTAGGAGGCTAAAATGGAGGCCACCACCTAAAAATGATATTTAAAGGATATTTAGGATTCGAAAACGGAGGCAACCTCCTAAAAATGATATTTAAAGGATATTTAGGGGGCTAAAACAGAGGCCATCTCCTAAAGAGACCACGTGGATGAAGAGGGGAATATTTAGAATGAACCCACACGGGTCAGACCGGCCCTTTCTTGATTTGGGGGGCTTTTTTTTGAATTTTTGTGGATTGTTTGAGGGCTTTTGCTTTGTCCTTACCCCAGCCTCTCCTTGCTCTCCTCGGGCGTGAGCTGGTCGAAGGTTTTGGCCTCGTCGGCCCCCAGGAACGCGTCGTGGTCGTAGTCGAAATTCTGAGCGTCGTCGTGGACCTTGTCGCTGAGCTGGGGGTCGTGGTGGACCCGGTCCTTCTTCTCGGTGGGTTTGCTGGAGATGCAGAGCATGGAGAGGGAGAGGCAGAGGAGGAGCTGAGGGATGGTCATGGTGGGTCCCACACACCTACGGGATGGAGGGAAAAAGGGAAAAAAATAGAGAATTAAAACCTGGGGGGACGTCGGGGCTGAGAGATGGAGGTTCTGGGGGCATAAATTGGAATTTGGGGAGAAAAATTGGGAGAAGTGGTGGATTGGGAGCGACTCGCGGGGCAAAATGGGGAATTCAGAGAGATCAGATGGAAAAAAAAGGATGAGTTTGTAGGGATTATCTAGGAAAAGGATGAATTCCTACAAATTAGCGGGGCCGAAGCAAGAATTCATCCAGATCAGCAGGGAAAAGTGATGAATTCATCCAGATCAGCAGGGAAAAATGATGAATTAATACGGATCAGAGGGGAAAAAACATGAATTCATAGAGATTGGCTGGGTAAAAACCATGAAATATTCCAGATGAGAAAGGAAAAACCATTAATTCATCCAGATTAGAGGGGGAAAACCACTAATTCACCTGGATTAGAGGGAAAAAACATTAATTCATCCAGATTATCCAGAAAAAACTATGAATTAATCTGGATCAGATGGGGAAAAGCATGAAATAATCCAGATTAGCCAGGGAAAACCATGAATTAATCCAGATCAGATGGGGAAAACCATGAATTTATCCAGATTATCTGGAAAAACCCATTAATTAATCCAGATTAGAGGGGGGAAACCATGAATTCATCTAGATTACCCAGGAAAAAACATGAATTCATCCAGATTGGAGGGGGAAAGCATGAATTAACCCAGATTATCCAGGAAAAATCATGGTTTCATCCAGATTAGAGAGGAAAAAAACCCAATTAATTCACAGAGATCGGCTGGGAAAAGCCATGAATTCATCCAGATTAGCCAGGAAAAAAAACATGAGTTCATCCAGATTAAAGGGGCAAAACAATGAATTAATCCAGATCAGATGGGGAAAACCCATTAATTAATCCAAATTAGAGAGGAAAAACCATTAATTCATCTAGATTATCCAGGAAAAACATGAATTCATCCAGATTGGAGGGGAAAAGCATGAATTAATCCAGATTAGAGGGGAAAAGCATGAATTAACCCAGATTATCCAGGAAAAAACCATGGTTTAATCCAGATTAGAGGGGGGAAAAACCATTCATTCACAGAGATCGGCTGGGAAAAGCTGTGAATTCATCCAGATTAGCCAGGAAAACACATGAGTTCATCCTGATTGGAGGGGCAAAACCATGAATTAAGCCAGATCAGATGGGGAAAACCATTAATTAATCCAGATCAGATGGGGGAAACCATGAATTTATCCAGATTATCTGGAAAAACCCCATTAATTAATCCAGATCAGAGGGGGAAAGCCATTAATTCATCCAGAAAATTCAGGCAAAGCCATGAATTAATAGAGATTAACTGGGCAAAATTATGAATTCATCCAGATTAGCCAGAAAAAAAGGAAGATTTCATCCAGAATAGCCAGGGAAAAAGGAGGAATTAATACAGATCAGAGGGGCAAAACAGTTAATTCCTCCAGATTATCTGGGAAAAACAGTGAATTCACCCAGATCAACCACGGAAAAGGTGGAATTCATAGAAATCAAAAGGCAAAACCATTAATTCATCCGTATCAGGTGGGTAAAGCAGTGAATGAATACAGATCATCGGGGAAAAAACATGCATTAATGCACATTGTTTGGGAAAAAACAGGAATGAATACAGATTATCTGGGAAAAAAACACAAACTAAAGCAGATAATCTGGGAAAAAACACATATTAATGGAGATTATCTGGGGGAAAATGATAAATTCATCCAGATCAACTGGGGAAAATGATGAATTCATAGAGATTAACGGGGCAAAAAAATGAATTCATACAGATCAGGCGGGGAAAACAGTGAATTAATGCAGATTATTTGGGGGAAAACCATGAATTGATACAGATTGTTCGGGAAAAACCATGAATGAATGCGGATTTTCTGGGGGAAACCATGAATGAATGCAGATTTTCTGGGGGAAACCATGAATGAATGCAGATTTTCTGGGGGAAACCATGAATGAATGCAGATTTTCTGGGGGAAACCATGAATGAATGCAGATTATCTGGGGAAACCCACGAATTAATGCAGATTATCTGGGGAAACCCACGAATTAATGCAGATTATCTGGGGAAACCCACGAATTAATGCAGATTATCTGGGGAAACCCACGAATTAATGCAGATTATCTGGGGAAACCCACGAATTAATGCAGATTATCTGGGGAAACCCACGAATTAATGCAGATTATCTGGGGAAACCCACGAATTAATGCAGATTATCTGGGGAAACCCACGAATTAATGCAGATTATCTGGGGAAACCCACGAATTAATGCAGATTATCTGGGGAAACCCACGAATTAATGCAGATTATCTGGGGAAACCCACGAATTAATGCAGATTATCTGGGGAAACCCACGAATTAATGCAGATTATCTGGGAAAACCCAATGAATTAATGCAGATTTTCTGGGAAAACCAATGAATTAAGGCAGATTTTCTGGGGGAAATGATGAATTAATAGAGATTATCTGGTAAAACCAATGCCTTCATCATATTAACAGGGGAAAAAACACGAATTAATGCAGATTATCTGGGAAACCCATGAATTAATGCAGATTATCTGGAGAAAACCACAAATGAATACAGATTTTCTGGGGAAAATGATGAATTAATGCAGATTATCTGAGGGAAATGATGAATTAATGCATGTTATCAGGGAAAAACCATGAATTCATCCCGATTATCTGGGGAAAAGCATGAATTAATGCAGATTATCCGGGGAGAAAACATGAATTATTCCAGATCAGAGGCGCAAAACAGTGAATTCATCCAGATTATCAGGGAAAAACCATTAATTAAGGCAGATTATCCAGGAAAAACACTCCGGGAGCCCTCTGGCTCTCTTGGAATCTCTTCCTCCCTCCGTGGGGCAGAGCAGGAACGAACTGGGAGGAGGAGGAGGAGGAGGAGGAATGCGAAGGATGCACGGCCAACGCACGCAGGGCCCCCTTCCCCAACCCCTGCCAAACCCCCCCACGCTCACATTTCCACCCCCCCCAAAAAAAATCACCCCTTTCCATCCACCCCACGGCTCCAAAATCCCCTCCGGGACCTCCCACGGGGGTGGAATTTCCCCCCCAAAATCATATTTCACCATTAATTCCAGTCCCCACGTGCTCCTTGCACCCATTTGGAACCCAATTCCACCCCCCCTTCAGTGCCAGGGGGGGTGGGTGACAGACAGGGACGATGACAGGGATAATTAGGAGGTGGCAATTTATCACCCGGATCATTTGGCAATAGGGGGGTGGCGGGGGGGGGAAAGGCTCTTGGAAGCGTTTCCCCCCCGTAATCTAAATTTAAATCAAAAATACCTATTTTTTCCGCCACCTCTCCCGCTTCGCCAGGGAAAAAAAAAATGGATAAAATTCCATTTTAATCCCTAAAAACCAGGATTAAGAGCCCGTGCGGCTTAAATGACTCGTGGGGGTTAGAAAGGAGCAGCAGGAGGGGGAAAAGAAGCCTTTTCTCTTTGTTTTACGCTATTTTTCACCTCCTTGAAGCCTCACTCAGGAGCTGGCGAGGTCAAGGGATTCTTTATATTTTTAAAAATCAACCTTTTCCACCAATATTTGGCTAAAATTAGGGAATTACCTAAAAAACACTCGTGAAGGATTTATCTACCAAGAGTTTATGCCCTTTAGATCCCTCAGAGAGACAGGAGGGGGTTGTTTGATCTCCCAAAAAACCCTTTTCTCTTTATTTTATACTATTTTTCACCTCCTTGAAGTCTTACTCAGGAGCTGGCGAGGTTGAAAGATTCTATATATTTTTTAAAACCAACCTTTTTCACCAATATTTGGCTAAAATTAGGGAATCCCCTAAAAAACCAACACCCTGAGGGGTTTATCTGCCAAGAGTTTGTCTGGTTTGGATCCCTCTGGAGTCCTGGAGATACAGGAGGGGGTGGTTTGATGACCCAAAAAACCCTTTTCTCTTTATTTTACACTATTTTTCACCTCCTTGAAGCCTCACTCAGGAGCTGGCGAGGTCAAGGGGTTGTTTCTATTTTTAAAAACCAACCTTTTTCACCAATATTTGGCTAAAATGAGGGAATTTCCTAAAAAGCCACCCCTGAAGGATTCATCTACCAAGAGTTTATGCCCTTTGGATCCCTCTGGAGGGATGGGAGGGGGTTGTTTTATCTCATAAAAACCCCTTTTCTCTTTGTTTTATCCTATTTTTCCACCTCCTTGAAGCCTTACTCGGGAGCTGGTGAGGTCAAGGGATTCTTTATATTTTTAAAAATCAACCTTTTTCACCAATATTTGGCTAAAATTAGGGAATTCCCTAAAAACCACTCCTGAAGGATTCATCTACCAAGAGTTTATGCCCTTTGGATCCCTCTGGAGAGACAGGAGGGGGTGGTTTATCTCCCAAAAAACCCTTTTCTCTTTATTTTATACTATTTTTCACCTCCTTGAAGTCTTACTCAGGAGCTGGCGAGGTCGAAAGATTCTATATATTTTTTAAAACCAACCTTTTTCACCAATATTTGGCTAAAATTAGGGAATCCCCTAAAAAACCAACACCCTGAGGGGTTTATCTGCCAAGAGTTTGTCTGGTTTGGATCCCTCTGGAGTCCTGGAGATACAGGAGGGGGTGGTTTGATGACCCAAAAAACCCTTTTCTCTTTATTTTACACTATTTTTCACCTCCTTGAAGCCTCACTCAGGAGCTGGCGAGGTCAAGGGGTTGTTTCTATTTTTAAAATCTGGGGAAAATGATGAATTAATGCAGATTATCTGAGGGAAATGATGAATTAATGCATGTTATCAGGGAAAAACCATGAATTCATCCCGATTATCTGGGGAAAAGCATGAATTAATGCAGATTATCCGGGGAGAAAACATGAATTATTCCAGATCAGAGGCGCAAAACAGTGAATTCATCCAGATTATCAGGGAAAAACCATTAATTAAGGCAGATTATCCAGGAAAAACACTCCGGGAGCCCTCTGGCTCTCTTGGAATCTCTTCCTCCCTCCGTGGGGCAGAGCAGGAACGAACTGGGAGGAGGAGGAGGAGGAGGAGGAATGCGAAGGATGCACGGCCAACGCACGCAGGGCCCCCTTCCCCAACCCCTGCCAAACCCCCCCACGCTCACATTTCCACCCCCCCCAAAAAAAATCACCCCTTTCCATCCACCCCACGGCTCCAAAATCCCCTCCGGGACCTCCCACGGGGGTGGAATTTCCCCCCCAAAATCATATTTCACCATTAATTCCAGTCCCCACGTGCTCCTTGCACCCATTTGGAACCCAATTCCACCCCCCCTTCAGTGCCAGGGGGGGTGGGTGACAGACAGGGACGATGACAGGGATAATTAGGAGGTGGCAATTTATCACCCGGATCATTTGGCAATAGGGGGGTGGCGGGGGGGGGAAAGGCTCTTGGAAGCGTTTCCCCCCCGTAATCTAAATTTAAATCAAAAATACCTATTTTTTCCGCCACCTCTCCCGCTTCGCCAGGGAAAAAAAAAATGGATAAAATTCCATTTTAATCCCTAAAAACCAGGATTAAGAGCCCGTGCGGCTTAAATGACTCGTGGGGGTTAGAAAGGAGCAGCAGGAGGGGGAAAAGAAGCCTTTTCTCTTTGTTTTACGCTATTTTTCACCTCCTTGAAGCCTCACTCAGGAGCTGGCGAGGTCAAGGGATTCTTTATATTTTTAAAAATCAACCTTTTCCACCAATATTTGGCTAAAATTAGGGAATTACCTAAAAAACACTCGTGAAGGATTTATCTACCAAGAGTTTATGCCCTTTAGATCCCTCAGAGAGACAGGAGGGGGTTGTTTGATCTCCCAAAAAACCCTTTTCTCTTTATTTTATACTATTTTTCACCTCCTTGAAGTCTTACTCAGGAGCTGGCGAGGTCGAAAGATTCTATATATTTTTTAAAACCAACCTTTTTCACCAATATTTGGCTAAAATTAGGGAATTTCCTAAAAAGCCACCCGTGAAGGATTTATCTACCAAGAGTTTATGCCCTTTAGATCCCTCAGAGAGACAGGAGGGGGTTGTTTGATCTCCCAAAAAACCCTTTTGGCTTTATTTTATACTATTTTTCACCTCCTTGAAGCCTTACTATGGGAGCTGGTGAGGTCAAGGGATTCTTTATATTTTTAAAAATCAACCTTTTCCACCAATATTTGGCTAAAATTAGGGAATTTCCTAAAAAGCCACCCGTGAAGGATTTATCTGCCAAGAGTTTATGCCCTTTGGATCCCTCTGGAGGGATGGGAGGGGGTGGTTTGATCACCTAAAAACCCCTTTTCTCTTTGTTTTACACTATTTTGCACCTGCTTGGAGCCTTAGTCAGGAGCTGGCAAGGTCAAGGGATTCTTTATATTTTTAAAAATCAACCTTTTCCACCAATATTTGGCTAAAATTAGGGAATTTCCTAAAAAGCCACCCGTGAAGGATTTATCTGCCAAGAGTTTATGCCCTTTGGATCCCTCTGGAGAGACAGGAGGGGGTTGTTTTATCTCCCAAAAACCCTTTTTCTCTTTGTTTTACACTATTTTGCACCTGCTTGGAGCCTTAGTCAGGAGCTGGCAAGGTCAAGGGATTCTTTATATTTTTAAAAATCAACCTTTTCCACCAATATTTGGCTAAAATTAGGGAATTTCCTAAAAAGCCACCCGTGAAGGATTTATCTGCCAAGAGTTTATGCCCTTTGGATCCCTCTGGAGGGATGGGAGGGGGTGGTTTGATCACCTAAAAACCCCTTTTCTCTTTGTTTTACACTATTTTTCACCTCCTTGAAGCCTCACTCAGGAGCTGGCAAGGTCGAGGGGTTGTTTCTATTTCCAAAAATTAACCTTTTCCACCAATATTTGGCTAAAATTAGGGAATCCCCTAAAAAAAGAACACCCTGAAGGATTTGTCCACCAAGAGTTTGTGCTGTTTGGATCCCTCTGGAGTCCTAGAGGGACAGGAGTTGGTGGTTTGATCTCCCAAAAACTCCTTTTCTCTTTGTTTTACATTATTTTTCACCTGTTTGAAGCCTCACTCAGGAGCTGGCAAGGTCAAGGAGTTCTTTACATTTCAAAAAAATCAACCTTTTTCACCAGTAATTGGCTAAAATTAGGGAATTTCCTAGAAAACCAGCACCCTGAAGGATTTATTCAGGACAGGAGGGGGTTGTTTTATCTCCCAAAAACCCCTTTTCTCTTTATTTTATACTATTTTTCACCTACTTGGAGCCTTAGTCAGGAGCTGGCAAGGTCGAGGGATTCTTTATATTTTTAGAAATCAACCTTTTTCACGAATATTTGGCTAAAATTAGGGAATTCCCTAAAAAACCAACACCCTGAAGGATTTATTCACCCAGAATTTTGCCGTTTGGCTCCCCAGGAAGGGGGTTGATGGATCTCCCAAGGTTACACCCCTCCCCGGGGGCTGGCTCCCGGCCACGTTCCCGCCCAGAGGAACCCAAAAAGGGATGGAAAACAGGTCACGGGCTTCATTATAAATAACCCCAACCTTCTCCCTCCCCCTTTTTCCTCCCCGTTGCTGTCAAAGAACTTCAGCCTCGAAGCCGGCGCCGGGGAAAAAGAAAAACCTCCCAGGAATTGGGTTCTTTCAAAGGATTTTGGCGGCTCCGGAGATTTTAGGGAGAACCTCCACGGTCTCAGAAAAGAGGGAAAGAAGCCAAATCCTGCAGGAAGGGCACGGAATCATGTTTTTTCCTGGTTGAACAAAAAAAAGAGAAGCAACCCATTCTGCAAGGAAATACAAGAAAAGGAGGAGTCCCGGAGCCACGGCCCGCGGATTTCAAAGGATGAAGGAGCTGGGTTGGGAATGTCCATCTTCCTTAATGATGCCTCTGGCTTTAATTAGTGCCAATAAAAAGGGAGATTTAAGCACGGTGTAGCCAAGAGAAAAAAAGAAGAGCGTCGGAAAAGGTGGAAAAGCTGGAAAAAAAGAGCAGCTTTCCTCATTTCCCAGGGAATTTCTGCGGCACGAGTTACGGAATAACCCCTCTGGGATATTTGGGGAGGGGGCTGGAGCTTTAAAACCCCTTTGGAGCTTTAAAACCCCTTCCTCGAGGGGGGAACCCCCCAAATCCTGCCTTCTCCAGCATCTCCTCAACATCAAAATAATCCCTGGTGGCTTTTAGGACGCAAAGGATACCTGGAATATCCACCCTCCCCCCCCCAGGGATGCTCCCTGGGCTCTGGGGTTTCATCCCTTCCCCGTTCTCCTCCGGATCCAGGTGGAAAAAAAATAAATAAATCCCAATTCCCAACCACCTCTGATGCAATCCAGCGCGGCCCTGACCTCAGCAAGGGGGGGGACAGGCCACCAAACCCCCCCGGGGGGTATTTAAAGAGCTCAAGGTATATATTTACCCAAAAAACCAAGGAGCTGCCCAGAAGAGAGCAACCTGCCCCCCAAAATCCCGGGAAAGGGGCCAGGTTAAAGCACGGGGTGACCCAGGAGGGGGGTGTAACTCCTCTGATTTTTATCTCCAGCTTGGGGAGAGGTGATTAAAAAGGGACAATTTGACCTCAAAACAGGGCACCTTGGCATGGCGCCGGGTGCCAGGGAGGAGACGGGCCAAAGATGTAGGGGGGGGAGGACAAAAAACCACCATAAACCAACCGTTATTCCGAAATAATTCACCGCGGTAACACCTTTGTGATGGGATTGAGCCCCAGATTTTCCCTCCCAATTTGGGGTAAAATAAATAAAATAAAGCTTTGAGCATCTTCTCACCCCCAAAGTGAGCCACAAACCGCTCTGGAAGGGGGGTGAGGGGGGGGGATACCAGTGGGTTCTCCTTTCTCCAAAAGGAAAGGGTCCCAGTGGTGAAGCACAGGGAAGTGGGAAGCAGTGATTAGAGGTGGGGAGCGGGGAATTATTCCCCCACACAAAGAAATTTGGGATTTCCCCTCCGTTTTCCAGCGGTATTGAGGGATTCCACGCCAGGGGCTTGGACTGGGGGATGTTCAGAGCAGCCCGAGGGCTACAAACCCCTTGGGAAGAGCATTTCCCACCCCGGGGGGGCAATTAATCCCAGATAAAAAAAGCCTAAAGACAATCCAACCCCCTCGAATTGGGGGAATTTGTCTCTATTTTGGCTTTTGAGGGGATTCACCCCAACCCAGGAGGCCCCCGCAAACCTGGGCCTCCCCGCAGGCAGGAGAGCAGGCGGCCCCCTACAATTAGCGGCGAGTAATTAAGGACTTAATAGCAGCGCTTGAGGGGCTCATTGCTCTTTTACCGGCGGCTTAAACCGAATAACGGGCGAGGAAAACGGCGACGGACGCCCCGAAAGAAGAGTTCACCGGGACACGACGGACCTGGAGGCGCAAGGCGGTTCGTTAAGCGTTAATTAACGAAGGGATGGAGACGGTGGGATGCCCTGAGGGGGTGGGGGGGGTCTCCTCAGCGATTCCACCCCCCCCCGTTCCCATGGCGACCAGGCCCAGGGGCTCCCAAGGCCCAGCCCGGCCGCTGCCACGTTCCCGCTCCCGCCGGGATAGGGTTGTGGGAGCGGGACCGGTCGCTATAACCCCTCGGGGAGGTACCACGGGGCCTGAGGCCGCTTCCTCCCCCACCAGGCCCGGCCCGTTCACTCACCGTTACCGGGAGCCGCCGCCGCCGCCGCCCGCTTCTCCTCAGGCCGCTCTGCCGACCGGAAGTAGGCGCCACGCCGCACGGCCCCCCGCGCTCCCACCCCGCCGGCCAATCAGCGCTCGGCTACTCCTCCCCCGCCGCCGCGTTCGCCGCTCCCATTGGACGACCTCGCCGTCACTCCGCCTGGAGTCCCGCCTCCCTACCCACCGCGCTCCGCCCCGCCTCCCCGCCCCTTTCCCCTCTCCCCCGCCGCCGGCCCCGCCCCCTCCGCCGGGGTAGCGAGGTGGGGGGGGGCGCGGCGCGGGCGCTGATTGGCTGGAAAGCGCCACGTCCTCAGGCGCGCGCCGGCCGGAGGCCCCGCCCTTTCGTTGACGCCCCGCCCACGCCCCCTCACTGCGCAT
>NW_015091212.1:6045-16441 GCF_001431845.1 Calidris pugnax | reverse complement strand
ATAATTAGGAGGTGGCAATTTATCCCCCGGATCATTTGGCAATAGGGGGGTGGCGGGGGGGGGAAAGGCTCTTGGAAGCGTTTCCCCCCCGTAATCTAAATTTAAATCAAAAATACCTATTTTTTCCGCCACCTCTCCCGCTTCGCCAGGGAAAAAAAAAATGGATAAAATTCCATTTTAATCCCTAAAAACCAGGATTAAGAGCCCGTGCGGCTTAAATGACTCGTGGGGGTTAGAAAGGAGCAGCAGGAGGGGGAAAAGAAGCCTTTTCTCTTTGTTTTACGCTATTTTTCACCTCCTTGAAGCCTCACTCAGGAGCTGGCGAGGTCAAGGGATTCTTTATATTTTTAAAAATCAACCTTTTCCACCAATATTTGGCTAAAATTAGGGAATTACCTAAAAAACACTCGTGAAGGATTTATCTACCAAGAGTTTATGCCCTTTAGATCCCTCAGAGAGACAGGAGGGGGTTGTTTGATCTCCCAAAAAACCCTTTTCTCTTTATTTTATACTATTTTTCACCTCCTTGAAGTCTTACTCAGGAGCTGGCGAGGTTGAAAGATTCTATATATTTTTTAAAACCAACCTTTTTCACCAATATTTGGCTAAAATTAGGGAATCCCCTAAAAAACCAACACCCTGAGGGGTTTATCTGCCAAGAGTTTGTCTGGTTTGGATCCCTCTGGAGTCCTGGAGATACAGGAGGGGGTGGTTTGATGACCCAAAAAACCCTTTTCTCTTTATTTTACACTATTTTTCACCTCCTTGAAGCCTCACTCAGGAGCTGGCGAGGTCAAGGGGTTGTTTCTATTTTTAAAACCAACCTTTTTCACCAATATTTGGCTAAAATGAGGGAATTTCCTAAAAAGCCACCCCTGAAGGATTCATCTACCAAGAGTTTATGCCCTTTGAATCCCTCTGGAGGGATGGGAGGGGGTTGTTTTATCTCATAAAAACCCCTTTTCTCTTTGTTTTATCCTATTTTTCCACCTGTTTGAAGGCTTACTCGGGAGTTGGCAAGGTCAAGGGATTCCTTATATTTTTAAAAATCAACCTTTTTCACCAATATTTGGCTAAAATTAGGGAATTCCCTAAAAACCACTCCTGAAGGATTTATCTACCAAGAGTTTATGCCCTTTGGATCCCTCTGGAGAGACAGGAGGGGGTTGTTTTATCTCCCAAAAACCCTTTTTCTCTTTGTTTTACACTATTTTGCACCTGCTTGGAGCCTTAGTCAGGAGCTGGCAAGGTCAAGGGATTCTTTATATTTTTAAAAATCAACCTTTTCCACCAATATTTGGCTAAAATTAGGGAATTTCCTAAAAAGCCACCCGTGAAGGATTTATCTGCCAAGAGTTTATGCCCTTTGGATCCCTCTGGAGGGATGGGAGGGGGTGGTTTGATCACCTAAAAACCCCTTTTCTCTTTGTTTTACACTATTTTTCACCTCCTTGAAGCCTCACTCAGGAGCTGGCAAGGTCGAGGGGTTGTTTCTATTTCCAAAAATTAACCTTTTCCACCAATATTTGGCTAAAATTAGGGAATCCCCTAAAAAAAGAACACCCTGAAGGATTTGTCCACCAAGAGTTTGTGCTGTTTGGATCCCTCTGGAGTCCTGGAGAGACAGGAGTTGGTGGTTTGATCTCCCAAAAACTCCTTTTCTCTTTGTTTTACATTATTTTTCACCTGTTTACTCGGGAGTTGGCAAGGTCAAGGGATTCCTTATATTTTTAAAAATCAACCTTTTTCACCAATATTTGGCTAAAATTAGGGAATCCCCTAAAAAACCAACACCCTGAGGGGTTTATCTGCCAAGAGTTTGTCTGGTTTGGATCCCTCTGGAGTCCTGGAGAGACAGGAGGGGGTTGTTTGATCACCCAAAAACCCATTTTCTCTTGTTTGAAGCCTCACTCAGGAGCTGGCAAGGTCAAGGAATTCTTTACATTTCAAAAAAATCAACCTTTTTCACCAATAATTGGCTAAAATTAGGGAATTTCCTAGAAAACCAGCACCCTGAAGGATTTATTCAGGACAGGAGGGGGTTGTTTTATCTCCCAAAAACCCCTTTTCTCTTTATTTTATACTATTTTTCACCTACTTGGAGCCTTAATCCCTCGACCTTGCCAGCTCCAGACTCTTTATATTTTTAGAAATCAACCTTTTTTACCAATATTTGGCTAAAATTAGGGAATCCCCTAAAAAAAGAACACCCTGAAGGATTTGTCCACCAAGAGTTTGTGCTGTTTGGATCCCTCTGGAGTCCTGGAGAGACAGGAGTTGGTGGTTTGATCTCCCAAAAACTCCTTTTCTCTTTGTTTTACATTATTTTTCACCTGTTTGAAGCCTCACTCAGGAGCTGGCAAGGTCAAGGAATTCTTTACATTTCAAAAAAATCAACCTTTTTCACCAGTAATTGGCTAAAATTAGGGAATTTCCTAGAAAACCAGCACCCTGAAGGATTTATTCAGGACAGGAGGGGGTTGTTTTATCTCCCAAAAACCCCTTTTCTCTTTATTTTATACTATTTTTCACCTACTTGGAGCCTTAGTCAGGAGCTGGCGAGGTCAAGGGACTCTTTATATTTTTAGAAATCAACCTTTTTTACCAATATTTGGCTAAAATTAGGGAATCCCCTAAAAAACCAACACCCTGAAGGATTTATCCACCCAGAGTCTGTGCTGTTTGGATCTCCCTAAAAAACCAACACCCTGAAGGATTTATTCACCCAGAATTTTGCCGTTTGGCTCCCCAGGAAGGGGGTTGATGGATCTCCCAAGGTTACACCCCTCCCCGGGGGCTGGCTCCCGGCCACGTTCCCGCCCAGAGGAACCCAAAAAGGGATGGAAAACAGGTCACGGGCTTCATTATAAATAACCCCAACCTTCTCCCTCCCCCTTTTTCCTCCCCGTTGCTGTCAAAGAACTTCAGCCTCAAAGCCGGCGCCGGGGAAAAAGAAAAACCTCCCAGGAATTGGGTTCTTTCAAAGGATTTTGGCGGCTCCGGAGATTTTAGGGAGAACCTCCACGGTCTCAGAAAAGAGGGAAAGAAGCCAAATCCTGCAGGAAGGGCACGGAATCATGTTTTTTCCTGGTTGAACAAAAAAAAGAGAAGCAACCCATTCTGCAAGGAAATACAAGAAAAGGAGGAGTCCCGGAGCCACGGCCCGCGGATTTCAAAGGATGAAGGAGCTGGGTTGGGAATGTCCATCTTCCTTAATGATGCCTCTGGCTTTAATTAGTGCCAATAAAAAGGGAGATTTAAGCACGGTGTAGCCAAGAGAAAAAAAGAAGAGCGTCGGAAAAGGTGGAAAAGCTGGAAAAAAAGAGCAGCTTTCCTCATTTCCCAGGGAATTTCTGCGGCACGAGTTACGGAATAACCCCTCTGGGATATTTGGGGAGGGGGCTGGAGCTTTAAAACCCCTTTGGAGCTTTAAAACCCCTTCCTCGAGGGGGGAACCCCCCAAATCCTGCCTTCTCCAGCATCTCCTCAACATCAAAATAATCCCTGGTGGCTTTTAGGACGCAAAGGATACCTGGAATATCCACCCTCCCCCCCCCAGGGATGCTCCCTGGGCTCTGGGGTTTCATCCCTTCCCCGTTCTCCTCCGGATCCAGGTGGAAAAAAAATAAATAAATCCCAATTCCCAACCACCTCTGATGCAATCCAGCGCGGCCCTGACCTCAGCAAGGGGGGGGACAGGCCACCAAACCCCCCCGGGGGGTATTTAAAGAGCTCAAGGTATATATTTACCCAAAAAACCAAGGAGCTGCCCAGAAGAGAGCAACCTGCCCCCCAAAATCCCGGGAAAGGGGCCAGGTTAAAGCACGGGGTGACCCAGGAGGGGGGTGTAACTCCTCTGATTTTTATCTCCAGCTTGGGGAGAGGTGATTAAAAAGGGACAATTTGACCTCAAAACAGGGCACCTTGGCATGGCGCCGGGTGCCAGGGAGGAGACGGGCCAAAGATGTAGGGGGGGGAGGACAAAAAACCACCATAAACCAACCGTTATTCCAAAATAATTCACCGCGGTAACACCTTTGTGATGGGATTGAGCCCCAGATTTTCCCTCCCAATTTGGGGTAAAATAAATAAAATAAAGCTTTGAGCATCTTCTCACCCCCAAAGTGAGCCACAAACCGCTCTGGAAGGGGGGTGAGGGGGGGGGATACCAGTGGGTTCTCCTTTCTCCAAAAGGAAAGGGTCCCAGTGGTGAAGCACAGGGAAGTGGGAAGCAGTGATTAGAGGTGGGGAGCGGGGAATTATTCCCCCACACAAAGAAATTTGGGATTTCCCCTCCGTTTTCCAGCGGTATTGAGGGATTCCACGCCAGGGGCTTGGACTGGGGGATGTTCAGAGCAGCCCGAGGGCTACAAACCCCTTGGGAAGAGCATTTCCCACCCCGGGGGGGCAATTAATCCCAGATAAAAAAAGCCTAAAGACAATCCAACCCCCTCGAATTGGGGGAATTTGTCTCTATTTTGGCTTTTGAGGGGATTCACCCCAACCCAGGAGGCCCCCGCAAACCTGGGCCTCCCCGCAGGCAGGAGAGCAGGCGGCCCCCTACAATTAGCGGCGAGTAATTAAGGACTTAATAGCAGCGCTTGAGGGGCTCATTGCTCTTTTACCGGCGGCTTAAACCGAATAACGGGCGAGGAAAACGGCGACGGACGCCCCGAAAGAAGAGTTCACCGGGACACGACGGACCTGGAGGCGCAAGGCGGTTCGTTAAGCGTTAATTAACGAAGGGATGGAGACGGTGGGATGCCCTGAGGGGGTGGGGGGGGTCTCCTCAGCGATTCCACCCCCCCCCGTTCCCATGGCGACCAGGCCCAGGGGCTCCCAAGGCCCAGCCCGGCCGCTGCCACGTTCCCGCTCCCGCCGGGATAGGGTTGTGGGAGCGGGACCGGTCGCTATAACCCCTCGGGGAGGTACCACGGGGCCTGAGGCCGCTTCCCCCCCCACCAGGCCCGGCCCGTTCACTCACCGTTACCGGGAGCCGCCGCCGCCGCCGCCCGCTTCTCCTCAGGCCGCTCTGCCGACCGGAAGTAGGCGCCACGCCGCACGGCCCCCCGCGCTCCCACCCCGCCGGCCAATCAGCGCTCGGCTACTCCTCCCCCGCCGCCGCGTTCGCCGCTCCCATTGGACGACCTCGCCGTCACTCCGCCTGGAGTCCCGCCTCCCTACCCACCGCGCTCCGCCTGGGGGGGGGCGCGGTGCGGGCGCTGATTGGCTGGAAAGCGCCACGTCCTCAGGCGCGCGCCGGCTGGAGGCCCCGCCCCTTCACTGACGCCCCGCCCACTCCTCCCTCACCGCGCATGCGCGGGGGGGAAAGGGCGGGAAAAGGGGGTGAGGGGCTGAGGGGCGAGGCGCCATTTTGAGGAAGTTGGGGGGGCGCTGAGGAATGGCCGATGGGAGACCGTCAGCGCTTCCCCGTCCCTCCCGTCAGCCGGGACCGGGGTGTTGGGGCACGGCGAGGCCTGTCCCTTCGTCAGGAGCAGGGACAGTGCAGGGGCTGAGGGGCGAGGCGCCATTTTGAGGGGTTGGGGGGGCGCTGAGGAATGGACGATGGGAGCCCCTCAGACCTTCCCCGTCCCTCCCGGCAGCCGGGACCGGGCTATTGGGGTACGGCGGGGTCTGTCCCTTCGTCAGGAGAGGGGACAGCACGGATCTGGAGCGGTTTCTCCTCATAAAACGCCCTCGAGGAGGGGCTTTCCGTCACGGTGAGGCCAGCACAAGGCCCCGGCTGAGGGGTGGGTCTGTCACAGGAGGTACAAGGATGGTGCTACAGGGGTAGGGGATTGTTTAAACCGATGGATGTGCAGCAGGTGAGAGTGGAGAGCCAATTTAGTTCCTGTGGGTCTAAATCACACAATTTTTTAGGTTGGGAGCGGATCTGGAGCGGTTTCTCCTCATAAAACACCCTCGAGGAGGGGTCTTCCCTCACGGTGAGGCCGGCACAAGGCCCTGGCTGAGGGGTGGGTCTGTCACAGGAGGCACAAGGACGGCGCCACAGGGGCAGGGGATTGTTTAAACCGATGGATGTGCTGCAGGTGAGAGTGGAGAGCCAATTTAGTTCCTGTGGGTCTAAATCACACAATTTTTTAGGTTGGGAAAGACCTTTTGAGGGTATCAAGTCCAATGGTAAACTTAACACTGCCAAGTCTACTATTAAACCATAGAATCACAGGATGATTTGGGTTGGAAGGGACCTTAAAGACCATCTCATTCCACCCCCCTGCCCTGGGCAGGGACACCTCCCACCAGCCCAGGTTGCTCCAAGCCCCATCCAGCCTGGCCTTGAACCCCTCCAGGGATGGGGCAGCCACAGCTTCTCTGGCCAACCTGGGCCAGGCTCTCACCACCCTCCCACCAAACAAGTACTTCCCCACATCTCATCTCCATCTCCCCTCTTTCAGGGTCCAACCCTTCCCCCTCCTCCTAGGGCTCCTATCCCCCATCAAGAGTCCCTCCTCATCTCTCCTGGAGCCCCCCCCTTGAGGGACTGGAAGGGGCTCCAAGGTCTCCCTGGAGCCTTCTCTTTTCCAGGCTGAACCCCTCAACTCTCTCAGCCCCCCCTCCCAGCAGAGGGGCTCCAGCCCTCCCAGCATCTCCGTGGCCTCCTCTGGCCCCATCCAACAGCTCCATGTCTCTCCTGTGCAGACTGGTCAAACATGATTTCCCCTTGGTGAAATGTCTCCTCTCCCCCTGGTCGGGTCAGGTCTTGCCCTTCGGCAGCCCTAACTCAAAGGGCTTCCTATATTTCACTTATGGGACCTGTTGTTCTGCTGAGGGACCTCAGCCCATCTCATGGTCCTCCCTCAGAGCAGAGTCACCACTAAGGTCGCTCCCGGGAGAGGTTCGTCTGAACCTGGTTCTCCATCCCTCCTGTCCAGATCACCCCATTGTAGGTCTTCGCGTTGGACCTGGTGCATCTACAACCTCATCCACAGCCTGGATGTGCAAAGGGAGGCTCCCAGCTGGAGAACATTAAAAAAGGCTCCCATATTTTCATTTTTTCACGCTGATCAAGCACAGTTTGCTGTGATCTCCTCCCAGACCATGGTCCTGAGACCTCCAGTTGCCATCACTGTCGTCCTTTGGGCTTCCTGCAGGTGGCCCAGGGTGGGATGTAGGATCAGGTTTCATGCGTCTACACTCTGGGATTTGGGGAGTTTTCCTGGTGGTGTCATTTCTTTTGGGGAACGGCCTGAAGAGAGGGTGGGACATGATCCACAATCCCAGTCTCTCCATGCTTCTGCTGCAGCTTTCCTAGAGGGACTCGGGATGGCGTGGACAGCAGCTCAGTATCCAACCGCCCTACAACAGAGCTGGAGAAAGGAACTCCCTTGGGATATTTTCAGTCCTTCAGTGAATCCTCCCTGTTATCCTGTTGGCAGCTCTCTAGCTCCTTCATGGTGTTGGTGGTTCTCCAGCTCCTTTGTGGCGTTGGTGGCTCCCCAAATCCTTCGTGGCATTGGTTGGTCTCCAGCTCCTTTGTGCTGCTGGTGGTTCTCTAGCTCCTTCATGGTGCTGGTGGTTCTCCAGCTCCTTCATGGTGCTGGTGGTTCTCCAGCTCCTTTGTGGCATTGGTGGCTCTCCACCTTCTTCATGGCATTGATTGCTCTCCGGCTCCTTTGTGTTGTTGGTGACTCTCCAGCTCCTTTGTGGAGTTGGTTGTTCTCCTGCTCCTTTGTGGCGTTGGTGGCTCTCCAGCTCCTTCATGGCATTGGTTGTTCTACAGCTCCTTCATGGCGTTGGTTGTTCTACAGCTCCTTCATGGCGTTGGTTGTTCTACAGCTCCTTCGTGGAGTTGGTTGTTCTACAGTCCTTCGTGGCATTGGTTGTTCTAGAGCTCCTTCATGGCGTTGGTGGCTCCCCACCTCCTTTGTGGCATTGGTTGTTCTCCAGCTCCTTCGTGGTGCTGGTTTTTCTCCAGCTCCTCCAGCTCCTTTGTGGCGTTGGTGGCTCCCCAAATCCTTCGTGGCATTGGTTGGTCTCCAGCTCCTTTGTGCTGCTGGTGGTTCTCTAGCTCCTTCATGGTGCTGGTGGTTCTCCAGCTCCTTCATGGTGCTGGTGGTTCTCCAGCTCCTTTGTGGCATTGGTGGCTCTCCACCTCCTTTATGGCATTGATTGCTCTCCGGCTCCTTTGTGTTGTTGGTGACTCTCCAGCTCCTTTGTGGAGTTGGTTGTTCTCCTGCTCCTTTGTGGCGTTGGTGGCTCTCCAGCTCCTTCGTGGCGTTGGTTGTTCTACAGCTCCTTGTGGTATTGGTTGTTCTCCTGCTCCTTCATGATGTTGGTTCTTCCCCAGCTCCTTCATGGTGTTGGTTGTTCTCCACCTCCTTCGCAGCAATGGTAGCTCCCCAGCTCCTTTATGGCATTGATTGCTCTCCGGCTCCTTTGTGTTGTTGGTGACTCTCCAGCTCCTTCATAGTGTTGGTCGTTCTCCAGCTTCTTCATGGTGCTGATTGTTCTCCAGCTCCTTTGTGGTGTTGGTTACTCCGTGGTTCCTTCATGGTGGTGGTGGCCTCCAGCTGCTCCGTGGCAGTGGTGGTTCTCCAGCTGCTCCGTGGCACTGGTGGTTCTCCAGCCCATCACAGCTCTTCTTCCAGGGGTGTTCCTCAAGGGACTCCCAAAGGTTTTGAGCTCAAACCAGCTCCCAAACGGTGTCTGTGACCCACCACGGCGGTGGGTGGGACGATCGATGCGCCAACAGACTGATAAAATTCCCTCTTCCTCGTCCAAACACCAAGGTCATCTTCCCCCTGAAGTCCTCTCCTGCCCTGGACGTGGGAGAGAGCGGTAAACAAGGCTACAGCTGGTTAATAAGTAACACGTTCTCCTAATTCTCTGCTTTTTGGTAAATTTTAAGGGTATAATTAATGAGTAAAAAGCCGGGATGCTGTATTTACCGCCGTCCAACCGCGTGAAGGTGGGATTTTGTGGACAATTTGTGGTTGAACCCGTTCTTACCTCAGGTTCCACGCGAGACCAGGCCGGTGGAGAAGGGGAATCTCCTTCGTTAGGGCTGTCTCTGGGTGGGGAAAAAAAAAGCACTTAAATATCTACCTTTTGGGGGAAAAACGAGGAGCGGGGAGAGGAGGAGCGGGACCGGGATGATGAGGAAGAGGAGGATCCCCCACCCTGAGGAAGGCTGAGGTTGGATGCTGTTAATTAAGCAAGGAGATGATTTAATCAAGTAGAACTTCCCCAAAAAGCAGAGGAGGCGCCGCCAACCGACCTTCTCCCGAGGAATCGATCTTCTCCCGAGGAATCGACCTTCTCCCGAGGAATCGGCTGAAAACTCAAGAAAGAGCCTCAAATCGTGTCCATCCCCACCCTGCCCCCAAAATTCTCCTTTTTCCTGGTCTTTGAAAAAAAAAACAACATGGAAATGGGCTTCAACACCGGCAAGAAATGGGGGCCAGAAGATGAACCGAAGCCACAGTCCCCACCTCTGAGGGAGAAGTTCCTCTTCCTCCCCTGGGGAGTGAAGAAAAAGCTTGAAAACCCAAATATCAAAGTTTTAAAGAAAACCCATGAAGCCACCCCCCTGCCTCAAACCATCTTTTATTTATTTAAAAAAAGAAACACAAAAATCTCCCAATTTTAACACCTCTTTATGATTTTTTCCTGAGGTGGGACTGGCAAAAACACACCTCCAAAAACCACATCGGAAAGATATTTTTTTGGGATCTTCTGATAAAAAAAAAAAAAAAAAAAAATCTCCAGATTTTAACACCTCTTTAGGATTTTTTCCTGAGGTGGGACTGGCAAAAACACACCTCCAAAAACCACATCGGAAAGATATTTTTTTGGGATCTTCTGATAGGGGCGATTACAGAGATAAGAAATATAAAGGAAAAAAAGAAGAAGCTTTAGGGGTTTTTTTTTATTTATTTTATTTCAAGGAACTTTCTGGGCAAATTTTTTAATTTTTTTTTTTTTTTTTTTTTTTTTTTTTTTTTTTTCAGCCGGGTGACTTCATGGTTGGCCCTGGGGGGTGGTTTTTTTGGTGGTTTTTTTTGGTTTTTCTTTTTTCTTTTTTTTTTTTTGGCGAATGTCAGCTGGAGGCTTAAAAAAACCCCCCCTTTTGGCCGTGACACGGAGGGTGGGAATTATCTCAGCGAACTCTAAATAATCTGGCGCGAACATCTGCCACCTCATCCTCCCCCCCACCACCCCACCCCGGAGAGAGGAGAGAGAGAAAGAGAGAGAGAAACGTGCTCTTCGGGTGCAAATTCTGACCTAATTTAGGCATTTTTACTCCGGGATGAGATGAATCACGGGGGGCCACCACCCCCCCCCTTTTCCCCCTTGGAAAGCGCCGATGGAGCAGCCGCCGCCGTATCTCATCGGGATGAAGCGTGGCCAACTGACCTCATCCTCCCCCCCCCCC
>NW_015091212.1:3349-6035 GCF_001431845.1 Calidris pugnax | reverse complement strand
CCCCCCCCCCCCCCACCTCGTTAATTTGGCCGCCGTTAACGATGCGTCACGGTGGTGTTCTGAAGCGCCAGGAGGATGAAGGAGAGGACATGAAATAGTCGAGGTGACGCGGCCTCGGGGTGATCTCCTAAACCCCCGGGGGAGGTTTTTTTTTGGTGGAAGGGGGGGAGAAGAAGACATTCCCTCCCCATGGGGTCACACCTCCTCGTGCGAGGTTTTGTGTAAGCGTGAAGTCACGCTCAAGCCACGCCGGGCGGCGTTTTTTTTAAGCTCAAAAAATCAAAATGTATTTATAAAGCTCGCCGTCAGCTTCGCCGGCACCGCGGCCCCGGGGTGGGTGTTATTTTTGGAGGGATGCCGTCACCTCCCACCCGCCCGGGACACGTCTGGCAGCACCACAGGGGACCCTGGCGGTGACAAAAAAAAGACTGGAACGTGTCCAGAGAAGGGGAAGGGAGCTGGTGTGTCCAAAATGGGTTGTCCAGACGTAGAATGGGTTGCCCAGGGAAGCGGTGGAGTCGCCATCCCTGGAGAACGTGGGACATGGAGCTGTTGGATGGGGCCAGAGGAGGCCATGGAGATGCTGGGGGGGCTGAGAGAGTTGGGGGGGTTCATCCTGGAGAAGAGAAGGCTCCGGGAAGACCTTGGAGACCCTTCCAGTCCCTCAAGGGGAGACCTTGGAGCCCCTTCCAGTCCCTCAAGGGGCTCCAGGAGAGATGGGATGGGACTCTTGATGAGGGAGAGGAGCCCTAGGAGGAGGGGGAAGGGTTTGACCAGTTGGACCAGATGACCTCTAGAGGTCCCTTCCAACTCTGACAATTCCATGACACTGAAAGAGGGGAGATGGAGATGAGCTGTGGGGAAGAACTTGTTTGGTGGGAGGGTGGTGAGAGCCTGGCCCAGGTTGGCCAGAGAAGCTGTGGCTGCCCCATCCCTGGAGGGGTTCAAGGGCAGGTTGGAGGGGGCTTGGAGCAACCTGGGGTGGTGGGAAGTGTCCCTGGATAGAACTGGATGGTCTTTAAGGTCCCTTCCAACCCAACCATTCAATGATGGTCTTCTGTGGTGGCATGGCTGGCTGGGTGGATGAGGGGAGAGCAGTGGACATTGTCTACCTTGACTTTTAACGCTGTCTCCCATGGTGTCCTCGGAGAGAAGCTTGGGAAGGGTGGGTTAGATGAGCGGACAGTGAGGTGGGTGGAGAATGGAAGAGCTCAGAGGGTTGTGACCACAGAGTCCACAGCTGGAGGTCCTCCACCTGAACTGGATGGTCTTTAAGGTCCCTTCCAACCCAACCATTCAATGATGGTCTTCTGTGGTGGCATGGCTGGCTGGGTGGATGAGGGGAGAGCAGTGGACATTGTCTACCTTGACTTTTAACGCTGTCTCCCATGGTGTCCTCGGAGAGAAGCTTGGGAAGGGTGGGTTAGATGAGCGGACAGTGAGGTGGGTGGAGAATGGAAGAGCTCAGAGGGTTGTGACCAGAGTCCAGCTGGAGGTCCTCCACCTGGGGAGGAAGAACCCCCTGCACCAGGACAGGTTGGGGTTGACCTACTGGGGAGATTCAATGATGGTCTTCTGTGGTGGCATGGCTGGCTGGGTGGATGAGGGGAGAGCAGTGGACATTGTCTACCTTGACTTTTAACGCTGTCTCCCATGGTGTCCTCGGAGAGAAGCTTGGGAAGGGTGGGTTAGATGAGCGGACAGTGAGGTGGGTGGAGAATGGAAGAGCTCAGAGGGTTGTGACCACAGAGTCCACAGCTGGAGGTCCTCCACCTGGGGAGGAAGAACCCCCTGCACCAGGACAGGTTGGGGTTGACCTACTGGGGAGAAGAAGGACCTGGGAGTCCTGGTGGACAAGAAGGTCTTTTCCAGTGGTGCCCAGTGACAGGCCAAGAGGGAACAGGCACAAACTGGACCAGGGGAAGCTCCATGTGACCATGAGGAGGACCTTGTTTGGTGTGAGGGTGGCAGAGGCCTGGCAGAGGCTGCCCAGAGAGGTGGTGGAGTCTCCTTCTCTGGAGACATTCCAACCCCCCTGTGAGACCTGCTCTGGGTGCCCCTTCTCTGGCAGAAGGGTTGGAGGAGATGATCTCCAGAGGTCCCTTCCAACCCCCCTCAACCATCCTGGGGGCTCCCCATGCGCACACACCCCCTTCCTTGCTCTGGGTGGACCTTCTCTGGCAGAAGGGTTGGAGGAGATGATCTCCAGAGGTCCCTTCCAACCCCCCTCAACCATCCTGGGGGCTCCCCATGCGCACACACCCCCTTCCTTGCTCTGGGTGGACCTTCTCTGGCAGAAGGGTTGGAGGAGATGATCTCCAGAGGTCCCTTCCAACCCCCCTCAACCATCCTGGGGGCTCCCCATGCGCACACACCCCCTTCCTTGCTCTGGGTGGACCTTCTCTGGCAGAAGGGTTGGAGGAGATGATCTCCAGAGGTCCCTTCCAACCTCCTCAACTATCCTGGTGGCTCCCCATGCGCACACACCCCCTTCCTTGCCCTGGTTGGACCTTCTTGTGAAGCCACGTGGCTACGACCCGCCGGGTTGGCACGTAGCCTGGGTGAAGCGCTAGCCAACGGCTCTTCACCGTGGCCGGGTGGCTATAAATAAATCCCCTCGTCCTCCATGAGAAGTTCCAGGAGGCATCCAAACCTGGCGGTGGAGAGGAGGGGGGGGAGGACATGA
>NW_015091212.1:0-2409 GCF_001431845.1 Calidris pugnax | reverse complement strand
CAGGAGAGCTGTAGGACATCCTGGACCCAACCCACTGAATCCAGGAGAGCTCCAGGACATCCTGGACCCAACCATCAAGTCCAGGAGAGCTGTAGGACATCCTGGACCTGAACCACCAAGTCTAGGAGAGCTGCAGGACATCCTGGACCCAACCCATTGAATCCAGGAGAGCTGCAGGACATCCCAGACCCAACCACCAAGTCCAGGAGAGCTGTAGGACATCCCAGACCCGAACCACCAAGTCCAGGAGAGCTGTGGGACATCCTGAATCCAACCCACTGAATCCATAAGATCTGCAGGACATCCTGGACCCGATCCACCAAGTCCAGAAGAGCTGCAGGACATCCTGGACCCGATCCACCAAGTCCAGGAGAGCTGTAGGACATCCTGGTCCCGAACGACCACGTCCAGGAGAGCTGCAGGACATCCTGGACCCAACCACCAAGTCCAGGAGAGCTCCTGTACATCCCGGATCCAACCCACTGAATCCAGGAGAGCTGCAGGACATCCCAGACCCAACCATCAAGTCCAGGAGAACTGTAGGACATCCTGGACCTGAACCTCTAAGTCCAGGAGAGCTGCAGGACATCCTGGAACCAACCACCAAGTCCAGGAGAGCTCCAGGACATCCCGGACGCAACCCATTGAATCCAGGAGAGCTGCAGGACATCCCAGACCCAACCATCAAGTCCAGGAGAACTGTAGGACATCCTGGACCTGAACCTCTAAGTCCAGGAGAGCTGCAGGACATCCTGGAACCAACCACCAAGTCCAGGAGAGCTCCAGGACATCCCGGACGCAACCCATTGAATCCAGGAGAGCTGCAGGACATCCCAGACCCAACCATCAAGTCCAGGAGAACTGTAGGACATCCTGGACCTGAACCTCTAAGTCCAGGAGAGCTGCAGGACATCCTGGAACCAACCACCAAGTCCAGGAGAGCTCCAGGACATCCCGGACGCAACCCATTGAATCCAGGAGAGCTGCAGGACATCCCAGACCCAACCATCAAGTCCAGGAGAACTGTAGGACATCCTGGACCTGAACCTCTAAGTCCAGGAGAGCTGCAGGACATCCTGGAACCAACCACCAAGTCCAGGAGAGCTCCAGGACATCCCGGACGCAACCCATTGAATCCAGGAGAGCTGCAGGACATCCCAGACCCAACCATCAAGTCCAGGAGAACTGTAGGACATCCTGGACCTGAACCTCTAAGTCCAGGAGAGCTGCAGGACATCCTGGAACCAACCACCAAGTCCAGGAGAGCTCCAGGACATCCCGGACGCAACCCATTGAATCCAGGAGAGCTGCAGGACATCCCAGACCCAACCATCAAGTCCAGGAGAACTGTAGGACATCCTGGACCTGAACCTCTAAGTCCAGGAGAGCTGCAGGACATCCTGGAACCAACCACCAAGTCCAGGAGAGCTCCAGGACATCCCGGACGCAACCCATTGAATCCAGGAGAGCTGCAGGACATCCCAGACCCAACCATCAAGTCCAGGAGAACTGTAGGACATCCTGGACCTGAACCTCTAAGTCCAGGAGAGCTGCAGGACATCCTGGAACCAACCACCAAGTCCAGGAGAGCTCCAGGACATCCCGGACGCAACCCATTGAATCCAGGAGAGCTGCAGGACATCCCAGACCCAACCATCAAGTCCAGGAGAACTGTAGGACATCCTGGACCTGAACCTCTAAGTCCAGGAGAGCTGCAGGACATCCTGGAACCAACCACCAAGTCCAGGAGAGCTCCAGGACATCCCGGACGCAACCCATTGAATCCAGGAGAGCTGCAGGACATCCCAGACCCAACCATCAAGTCCAGGAGAACTGTAGGACATCCTGGACCTGAACCTCTAAGTCCAGGAGAGCTGCAGGACATCCTGGAACCAACCACCAAGTCCAGGAGAGCTCCAGGACATCCCGGACGCAACCCATTGAATCCAGGAGAGCTGCAGGACATCCCAGACCCAACCATCAAGTCCAGGAGAACTGTAGGACATCCTGGACCTGAACCTCTAAGTCCAGGAGAGCTGCAGGACATCCTGGAACCAACCACCAAGTCCAGGAGAGCTCCAGGACATCCCGGACGCAACCCATTGAATCCAGGAGAGCTGCAGGACATCCCAGACCCAACCATCAAGTCCAGGAGAACTGTAGGACATCCTGGACCTGAACCTCTAAGTCCAGGAGAGCTGCAGGACATCCTGGAACCAACCACCAAGTCCAGGAGAGCTCCAGGACATCCCGGACGCAACCCATTGAATCCAGGAGAGCTGCAGGACATCCCAGACCCAACCATCAAGTCCAGGAGAACTGTAGGACATCCTGGACCTGAACCTCTAAGTCCAGGAGAGCTGCAGGACATCCTGGAACCAACCACCAAGTCCAGGAGAGCTCCAGGAC
>NW_015091211.1:0-1708 GCF_001431845.1 Calidris pugnax | reverse complement strand
CAACCAGCAATCCACTGCAGAAACACTGGGAAAAAAAATAATAAATCACCAAACGAGTTTGAGAATCACTTATAATTGTATATTTAATGACCTGGAATGTTGAGTAAAAATCCTCTTCGACATTGCCTTCGTAGGAGAGAAGTTCACTCAGTCCGTGGGCCAGTTCCTACAATGCGAGTAAAAACTCTGTAGTGAATTTACAAACCTGAGCATGGAGCTTTCAAGGACGTGCCAGAGTCATTCCTATACAGAAAGTATCTTGGAAAAAGCTGCATATTCAAAATGCACACACAAATTAAAATTCAATGCTTAATTAATATGTGTCTGTATACATATTTCTTTATTTTTATTTCAGTATAAACTGCTACATTCTTCCTTTTACTACTGAAAGTGTCTAGAATGCTCATATCCGATTTTGGTATCCTACCTTCAAGTAAATCACAAAAAATTCTGCTATGCTAGAAAACATGGGGAAATTCTCTTTTCAACAGAAGAAAAGGAGACTTTACCAACCTGTGCTGAAAAAGGCTGTTTTCAAGCAGTTTATAATTAACAAACATAATACTTACAGGCATAATCTGAAACAGGTCCTCTAATGTGACATCACAGATGCCGACGAGCGCGTTGTGGTCACAGGGAACAATGGGGGGACTCAGCAATTTCCTGTAACAGCAGGGTGGGAAGCGGATATCCAGGGTGATGCTGTTGTACACAGCAAGGCCCATCAGCTGGACATGCCAAACGTTAAGGGCAAACCCCACGCAGCGTTATTACAGTTAATATTTTAAGTAACTTGGACAAAATATTTTAAGATTTTATTCAGCATACTCTAATAGATGTTAAACAAATAGAAAAAATGGAATTTTTTTTGGACTGACAATTATAAATGCAGTTTTGTATTACAGCTCAATAGTAGTTAAAATGGCTAAATGATGCACATTTGCAGAATACTTGAGGATCTTCATCATAATATTCTATATACGCATTTCTAGAATAATTTGTTCCAAAGTATTATTACAAAAAAAAGTTTTTAGAGATAACTGTAGAAATATATCTTTTAATCCAAAAATTCTAGAGAGCTCAGTATAGGCATTTTTCTTTCAAATAAATCTAAAAGCATGAAGCCAAATCTGCACCGGCACATGAGCTCATCAGTTGGCACATATAAGTGTGTCTTGTAAAACAAATTTGAAATTATTCCAGAAATTAGGAGAATCTGGTTCATGGTTCAGCTTCTCACTAGAACAGAATAGTTCAGTTGGAAGAAACCTACAATCACCTGGTTCAACTGCAATTCATAAAACGGGGACACCATCACCTCACCTTAGTGGAGTTCTAAGTATTTATTATCGTTAATCATTTGCGAGGACCTCATAAAGGAGCACAACAGAAAACCTAGGAAATAAACTCATACTCAAAATAACATGTGGCTTCCATTCAGTTAAAAAAAGTGCCACATACTGATCAGCACAGACTTAAATGAAATATTAATGTGTACAGGCCCACTGAATGACACCCAGGGGTGTAACTACATAAAAAATTACAACTTCTACACAGAGTTGCATGTTTAATCTTCGTTCTAGTATTCACTGACTGTAAAATGTACCACATAGCCACATACCACCATTTTCTTCTTATTTTTAATTCACTTGCTTGAACAACACTCTTTTTATACATGGACACACTTGTACATAACAATGTCTGAAGG
>NW_015091210.1:134338-134693 GCF_001431845.1 Calidris pugnax | reverse complement strand
CCCCAGTGCGTCACCACTTTGGAGGGGCACGAAAACGAGGTGAAATCGGTGGCCTGGGCACCCTCCGGGACCCTCCTCGCCACCTGCAGCCGGGACAAGAGCGTCTGGGTTTGGGAAGGTGAGGGGGAGAGATGGGGGCAATGGGGAGCAGCCCCCCCCCTCCCTGGGGCTGGGAAAGGTGGGGGGACAGCCCCCCCCTCTCCTTCTTACCGTTGATGGTGGGAGGGCTGGAGCCCCTCTGCTGGGAGGGGGGGCTGAGAGAGTTGGGGGGGTTCAGCCTGGAGAAGAAAAGGCTCCAGGGAGATCTTGGAACCCCTTCCAGTCCCTCAAGGGGCTCCAGGAGAGATGGGGAGGG
>NW_015091210.1:131142-133020 GCF_001431845.1 Calidris pugnax | reverse complement strand
GAGAGGCTCGACGAGGCCCTGGGCAACCTGGTCTAGGTGGGGGTGTCCCTGCTGACTGCGGGGGGGTCGGACTGGATGGCCTTTGGAGGTCCCTTCTGGTCTGGGCAACTCTATGATTCTATGAGATCCCCCCTCTCCCAGCCCCCCGTCCTCCCCTCCAAACCAACCCCTCCCCTCCTCATCCTCTTCTCCCCTCCCCAGTGCGTCACCACTTTGGAGGGGCATGAAAACGAGGTGAAATCAGTGGCCTGGGCACCCTCCGGCACCCTCCTGGCCACCTGCAGCCGGGACAAGAGCGTCTGGGTCTGGGAAGGTGAGGGGGAGAGATGGGGGGGAGATGGGGGAGAGATGGGGAGAAGCCCCACCCCCCACCCCGGGGCTGGGAAAGGTGGGGGGACAGCCCCCCTGCCTCCTTCTCTCATTGACGGTGGGAGGGCTGGAGCCCCTCTGCTGGGAGGGGGGGCTGAGAGAGTTGGGGGGTTCAGCCTGGAGAAAAGAAGGTTCCAGGGAGACCTTGGAGCCCCTTCCAGTCCCTCAAGGGGCTCCAGGAGAGATGGGGAGGGACTCTGGATGAGGGAGGGGAGCCCCAAGAGGAGAAGGAAGGGTTTGAAACCAAAAATTAGGAGATGGAGATGAGATTTTGGGGAGGAAATTCTTCACCATGAGGGTGGTGAGAGCCTGGCCCAGGTTGCCCCGAGAAGCTGTGGCTGCCCCATCCCTGGAGGGGTTCAAGGGCAGGTTGGAGGGGGCTTGGAGCAACCTGGTCTCATCAAAGATGTCCCAGCCACTAGAAGGGGTGGAACTGGATGATCTTGAAGGCCCCTTCCAACCCAAACCATCCTGTGATGCCCTGGTGATTCCACCACTTCCCTGGCTTGGAGGGGACCTTGAAGTTCACCAAGCCCAACCATCAACCCAGCACTGCCCCACGGCCCTCAGCACCGGCTTTGAGATCCCTCCAGGGATGGTGTTTGGGGAGGGGAGCCCCAGGAGGAGAAGAAAGAGTTTGAAGCCAAAAATTAGGAGATGGGAGATGAGATTTGGGGAGGAAACTCTTCACCATGAGGGTGGTGAGAGCCTGGAACAGGTTGCCCGGAGAAGCCCCATCCCTGGAGGGGTTCAAGGCCAAGGTTGGAGGGGGCTTGGAGCAACCTGGGCTGGTGGGAGGTGTCCATCCCAGGGCAGGGGGGTGGAAGGAGATGATCTTTAAGGTTCCTTCCGACCCAAACCATCCTGCAATTCCATGATTTTCTCCCCGCAGTGGATGAGGAGGAGGAGTACGAGTGCGTCAGCGTCCTCAACTCCCACACGCAGGACGTCAAGCACGTCGTTTGGCACCCCAACCAGGAGGTGAGAGCCTGGGGAAAGGTGGGGGGCGGCGATGGGGGGGGTTCTTCCACCTCCACCAACCTCAAAACATGGGTGAAGGGCAGTTTCGGGGGTGCAGGTCCCCCCCCCTTGACTCTTCAAGCCCACCCTCCCTCCCTCAGCTCCTGGCCTCGGCCAGCTACGACGACACGGTGAAGCTGTACCGGGAGGAGGAGGACGACTGGGTGTGCTGTGCCACCTTGGAGGGCCACCAGTCCACCGTCTGGAGCGTGGCCTTCGACCGCAGCGGCCAACGCTTGGCTTCCTGCAGCGACGACAAGACGGTCCGCATCTGGCAGCAGTACAAGCCGGGCAACGAGGAAGGTGAGGGCTCCCAGCCCCTTCTTCTCATTTGCCACAGGGCTGCTGGGAACCTGCTGGAGGGAAAAGAGCAGGCAGTGGGAAAAGTGGGCAAGTCCTGTGTCCAGTTTTGGGCCCCCCACCATAAAAAAGACATTGAGGGGCTGGAGCGGGTCCAGAGAAGGGCGACAAAGCTGGTGAGGGGTCTGG
>NW_015091210.1:123749-129953 GCF_001431845.1 Calidris pugnax | reverse complement strand
CTCTTCTCCCCCAGCTGGGGCCTTTGGTGTGGAGAAGGGGGCAGGAACGATGGTCTAAAACCTCTTCTGCCCCAAAAGTTGGGACTTTGGGACGCCCAGGGGATCTGGGTGACTTTGGGAGAGGGCACAGGACTTGTCTAGCACCCCTAGAAACAGCCACCAAGCCTTAATTAGCTCTGCTAATGAACTTTTGTGAACCCCACAGAGCTATTGGGTGACTTGGGGGGGGCAAAGAGGGGGTGGTTTTGTTTCCCTCCCCCCCTCCCAAATTTTCTCCCCCCAACACACTAAGATGGGTCTCAAAGATTTATTCCAGCTGCTCCTGCCTGAAACCTCTTCTGCCCTAAAAGTTGGGACTTTGGGACACAGCACAGGACTTGTCTAGCACCCCTAGAAACAGCCACCAAGCCTTAATTAGCTCTGCTAATGAACCTTTGCGAGCCCCACAGAGCTACTGGGTGAGTAGCAAAGAGGGGATGGTTGTGTTTCCTTCCCCCCCCCCCCCAAATTTTCTCCTCCCAACACACCAAGATGGGTCTCAAAGATTTATTCCAGCTGCTCCTGCCTAAAACCTCTTCTGCCCCAAAAGTTGGGACTTCGGGACACAGCACAGGACTTGTCTAGCACCCCTAGAAACAGCCACCAAGCCTTAATTAGCTCTGCTAACGAACCTTTGCGAGCCCCACAGAGCTACTGGGTGAGTAGTAAAGAGGGGGTGGTTGTGTTTCCTTTCCCCCCCTCCCAAATTTTCTCCCCCCACACAGCAAGATGGGTCTCAAGATTTATTCCAGCTTAAGGTCCCTTCCAACCTAGAAGATTCTGTGATTCTGTGATTAAGTAGCCCTAACGATTCTCTTGCCCACCCCAGGGGTGGCCTGCAGTGGCAATGACCCCACCTGGAAGTGTGTCTGCAACCTCTCTGGCTACCACACCAGGACCATCTACGACGTGGCGTGGTGAGTAGAGAGAGGACCCACCTCCCCCTTTTCATCTCCCTCTGGCACCTTGGGGTGACCACCTCTCTCCCCTCTTTAGGTGCCACCTCACCGGGGCGCTGGCCACCGCCTGCGGGGACGACGCCATCCGGGTCTTCGAGGAGAGTACGGTGGCTTCCTCCTCCTCCTCTTCCTCCTCGCATCCACAGCAGCCCACCTTCAGCCTGGCTGCCCACGTCCCCCGGGCGCACTCGCAGGACGTCAACTGCGTGGCCTGGAACCCCAAGGAGCCGGGTCTGTTGGCCTCCTGCAGCGACGACGGGGACATCGCCTTCTGGAGGTACCAGCGCCCCGAAGTCTGCTGAGAACTTCCAGCTCCTCCAGAAGCCTCCCTTCTCCACCAGCTCCTCCAGAATCCTTCCTTCTCCACCAGCCGGGGTCTTTGGGATCCTCCCTTCTCCACCAGCCCCTTCAGAATCCTCTTCTCCACCAGCTGGGGCCTTTGGTGTGGAGAAGGGGGCAGGAACGATGGTGACCCACCTCTTCTGCCCCAAAAGTTGGGACTTTGGGATGCCCAGGACCCATCCCTAGGGATCTGGGTGACTTTGGGAGAGGGCACAGGACTCGCCCCCCCCTCAATAAATCCACATTTTTCCCCTTCAAAGCCTCTGGTCCTCCTTGCGGTGCCGTCACCGACGCACCCGTCCCCCCCAGGGTGAGGGGAAGGGGGTCCCTGCTTCCCCCAGAGCCAGAGGAGCAGAGAGACCCCCCGGGGGGGCTGATTTTACCCCTCAGGGGGCTGATTTTACCCCTCAGGGGGCTGATTTTACCCCTCAGGGTGAAACATAGCCCAAGGGGGGGGCATTTTGATCCCCTCCTGCGGGTGTAGCACCCCTAGAAACAGCCACCAAGCCTTAATTAGCTCTGCTAACGAACCTTTGCGAGCCCCACAGAGCTACTGGGTGAGTTGGGGGGGCAAAGAGGGAGTGGTTGTGCCTCTAGCCCCCCCCAAAATTCCTCCCCCCAACGCAGCAAGATGGGTCTCAAAGATTTATTCCAGCTTCTCCTGCCTAAAACCTCTTCTGCCCCAAAAGTTGGGACTTTGGGACGCCCAGGGGATCTGGGTGACTTTGGGAGAGGGCACAGGACTTGTCTAGCACCCCTAGAAACAGCCACCAAGCCTTAATTAGCTCTGCTAACGAACCTTTGTGAACCCCACAGAGCTATTGGGTGACTTGGGGGGGGCAAAGAGGGGGTGGTTTTGTTTCCCTCCCCCCCTCCCAAATTTTCTCCCCCCAACACACTAAGATGGGTCTCAAAGATTTATTCCAGCTGCTCCTGCCTAAAACCTCTTCTGCCCCAAAAGTTGGGACTTCGGGACACAGCACAGGACTTGTCTAGCACCCCTAGAAACAGCCACCAAGCCTTAATTAGCTCTGCTAACGAACCTTTGCGAGCCCCACAGAGCTACTGGGTGAGTAGCAAAGAGGGGGTGGTTGTGTTTCCTTCCCCCCCCCCTCCCAAATTTCCTCCCCCCAACACACCAAGATGGGTCTCAAAGATTTATTCCAGCTGCTCCTGCCTAAAACCTCTTCTGCCCCAAAAGTTGGGACTTCGGGACACAGCACAGGACTTGTCTAGCACCCCTAGAAACAGCCACCAAGCCTTAATTAGCTGGGGGGGGGTGTGTTGGGTTTCTCCCCTCAGTCGGAATCGCTGTCACTTTCCGCCTCCTTGACGTCGACGCTGAATTTGTACTCCTGGTCGCAGCCCATGTAGGCGTCGCTCATGAAGTAGAGGGTGTAATTGTGCGTCCCCGTGGCCGGGGCTACGAAATCCAGCTTCACCTACACCCCCAGGGCGAGGAATTCCCAACGTTAGGAAGAGCAGGAATCACCCCCCCCCATCCCATCCCAAAAACCATCTCTCTCACCTTGGCTTTCTGCTGCAGCGTCAAGCGCTTGATGGAGATGAGGCTGTTGGATTTGGAGTCGCCGATCACCACCCACCAACCCTCCTCGCGTTTCTGCCGGAGAGAAGAGGTCAACGTTTGAGATGGTGGAGTCCAACCACAAAAAAAACCCCAACAAACCCAAAAAAACCCAAATTCCGCCCCTCCAAACACAACCCCACAATCCCAGGCACTAGAACGTGCCCTCAAGTGCCACCTCTACACGTTTCTTAGATACCTCCAGGGATGGTGACTCCACCACCTCCCTGGGCAGGTTGCTCCAGTGCCTGACCACTCTCTCAGAAGAATTAGTAATTAGTAATTCTTCCCAATATCTAATCTAACCCTCCCCCGCCCCAACTTCAGACCATTTCCTCTGCTCCTGTCATTATTCTCTTGGGAGAAGATGCCACCACCCTCTCTACACCCTCCTTTCAGGGAGCTGTAGAGGGCAATGAGGTCTCCCCTCAGCCTCCTCTTCTCCAAACTCAACATGCCCAGTTCCCTCAGCCTCTCCTCATGTGACTTGTTCTCCAGACCCCTCCCCAGCTTGGTGGCTCTCCTCTGGACATGCTCCAGCACCTCAATGTCCTTCTTGGAGTGAGGGGCCCTCACCAGTGCCCAGTCCAGAGGCACCATCATGGAATCATTGAATTGTCTGGCTTGGAAGGGACCTTTAAGATCATCTGGTCCAACCATCACTGCCCTACTCCTGCTGGCCACGCTGTTCCTGATCCAAGCCAGGATGCTGGTGGCCTTTGTGGCCACATGGGCATACTGCTGGCTCATGTTGGCTGTCCACCAACACCACCAGGTCCTTTTCTGCTCCAGCCACATTTTCCCAAGCCTGGAGCGCTGCAGGGGGTTGGTGGGATCCAAGGGCAGGACCCAACACTTGGCCTTGTTGAACCTCATCTCGTTGACCTTGGTCCATCCATCCAGCCTGTCCAGATCCCTCTGCAAAGCCTTCCTACCCTCCAGCAGGTTGACACTCCCACCCAACTTGGTGTCATCTGCAAACTGACTGAGGGTGCACTCCATACCCTCCTCCAGATCATTGATAATGATGTTGATGATAATGATGTGGGGGGGTTGGACTTGACGATCTCCAGAGGTCCCTTCCAAGCCCATATCATTCTATGATTTTTATTTTTTTATTCTATGTTAAAGAGAACCGGCCCCAACACCCAGCCCTGGGGGACACCACTGGTGACCACCCACCAACTGGATTTAACTCCATTCACCTTGGGGAGATCTAAGCCTTACTTTCTCTTAGATTTCCTTCCTCACCCCCTCTTTCACTTTCCCTGCTTCTTTTCAGGGATTCAGTAGGTTTTTAGGAGGGTTTTTTTGAGGTTATCAACAGCATCCCTTGCCTTTTTGGTAGGAGGGTTTTTTTGAGGTTAACAACAGCATTTTGGCAGGTTTTCATGGACTGGTAGGAGAAATTCCAGGAACAAACAGCATCCCTTGCCTTTTTGGTAGGTTTTCATGGACTGGTAGGAGAAATTCCAGTAAGAAGGTGGTTTTGCTGATGGGGGAGACCAGCACCGACCTGACACAACTTGGTGTCATCTGCAAACTCACTGAGGGTGCACTCAATCCCCTCAAACCAGATCATCAATAAAGATATTAAACAAGACTGGCCCCAAAACCGAGCCCTGAGGGACACCAGTGGTGACTGGCCATCAACTGGATCCACCAACTGGATCTCACCCCGTTAATCCCAACTCTCCGGGCACGTTGGGATTAACTCCCATTGGATCCACGTTGGGATCCAACTCTCCATCCAGCCAGTTTTTCACCCAGTGGAGAGGACACTTGTCTATGCCATGGTTCTCCAACTTCTCCAGGAGAAGGCTGTGAGGAACAGCATCAAAGGCCTTCCCAAAGCCCAGGTAGACAATGTCCACAGCCTTCTCCGCGTCGAGAAGGCGGGTGACATGGACATAGATCAAGTTGGTTGAGCAGGAAACGGGTCGGTTAACAGGCTGGGAGAACTTCTGCCCCACCAGTGTCACCCACTTTGGTCCTTACCTGGGGGAAAAGGGGAGCGATGACAGGTCCGGTGACCTCCTCTTCACGCTCCAGCTGCACCAGCACCACCACGGGCCCACCGCTGCGTGGGGAGAACCAGGACCCAGGGTCAGAGGGGTGTCACCCCCACCCCGTGATGGTGACAGGGGTGTGGGAGGACCTCACCTGCGGATGCTCTCCTTCTCCACCACCTCGTAGGAGAGCTCGATGTTGGGGTAACGGTTACAGAATCGAGCCACGTCGGCGATTTGAGCGTCCGAGAGCTGCAGCAGGGCGTTCCTCTCCTCATCCTCCATCTCCATGATGTCAAAAACGCTCTCCACCCCCTGCAAAGGTGACATTTTCAGCCCCGGGATCCTCGTTGGAGAGGACATGGTCAACGACCGTGTCTCTTCCAGGAGTTTTTACCTTGTCCGTGCAGCGCTTGATGTGCTCGGAGGTGAAGTGAGGGAGCTGCTTGAGGTAGGAATCCTTGGACCACATGGCCTGGGTCACCATCTGAGCCAGCTCCATGGCGGCCAACGCCGGGCTGAGCCACCCGTTGCTGGACAAGACGTCCACGCAAGCCTGGATGAGCCTGATGGCCTGGAGAGAAGGGACGGGGAAGGGTGAGGAGGTGGTGATGACACGGGGTGGTGACACACGTGCGCAGGGTGGTGGCACCCATCTCAACTCCTACCTTGCTGAGGATCTCCTCGGTGTCGGACTGCAGCTCGGCGCTCAGCTGCATGCGGGACAAGTGAGCCTGCAGCAGGAGGTTGGTCTTGACGTGGGGATCGTTGAATTTGGGGTTGGTCAACTTGTGGGGGACTTTTTGGGCCAGCTACAAGGAGAAAGGATAAAGCCAGCAGCGTTTTAGTCCAAAAGCAGGGATAAATTCCTTCCCCTGACCCTGCAGGAACCCGTTAGCTGTCCCCAACGTCGCTCACCTGCCGCAGCAAGTTGTCCTCGTGGTGCCTGATGGGGATGTTCTCGTACTCGGCAGCGTTGGAGATGATTTCAATCAGGCCTCGCACCTTGGTCTTGGCGTTGAGGGACATGCTGAAGAGCTCTGGGGGAGGGAAAGGGAAAACCAGGCAGGGTTAAACCATCTCTCGGTAGGAGAGATGCCTTCAGGTGGAGAGGATAGAGACTCATGGAATCGTAGAATCATGGAATCATCTCAGTTGGAAGGGACCTTTGAGATCATGGAGTCCAACCATCAACCCACCACTGACCCATGTCCCTCAGCACCACGTCTGCCCGGCTTTTACATCCCTCCAGGGATGGTGACTCCACCAC
>NW_015091210.1:113704-123635 GCF_001431845.1 Calidris pugnax | reverse complement strand
CCCCTCCTTTCAGGGAGTTGGAGAGAGCCAGAAGGTCTCCCCTCAGCCTCCTCTTCTCCAGGTTCAACACCCCCAGCTCCTTCAGAAGTTCTCCAGACCCTTCTCCTTGTGCTCCAGACCCCTCACCAGCTCCCTTGCCCTTCTCTGGACCCGCTCCAGCCCCTCAAGGCCTTTTTTGTGATAAGAGGCCCCAAAATAGATGCAGCCCTCAAGGTGGAACCTCCCCAGTGCCCAGTCCAGGGGGACAATCACCTCCTGAGTCCTACTCCCCACACTGTTCCTGATGCAGGCCAGGATGCTGTTGGCCTTCTTGGCCACCTGGGCACACTGCTGGCTCATGTTCAGCCAACAGTCAACCAACACCCCCAGGTCCTTTTCTGCTCCAGCCACTCTGCCCCCAGCCTGGAGCATCCATGGGGTTGGTGGGATCCAAGGGCAGGATCCAAGCACTTGGCCTTGTTGAACCTCATCCCATTGACCTCAGTCCATCCATCCAGCCTGTCCAGATCCCTCTGCAAAGCCTTCCTACCCTCCAGCAGGTCGACACTCCCACCCAACTTGGTGTCATCTGCAAACTGACTGAGGGTGCACTCCATCCCCTCATCCAGACCCCTCCCCAGCTCCGTTGTCCTTCTCTGGACACACTCGTGCTCAAGGACAGTTTCAAGCACCCAGCACCTTCTCTCCATTACCCAAGGAAGGACATCACTCCATCCCCTCATCCAGACCCCTCCCCAGCTCCGTTGTCCTTCTCTGGACACACTCGTGCTCAAGGAGAGAGTTTCAAGCACCCAACACCTTCTCTCCATCACCAAGGGAAGGACATAGAGAGGGGATGGGACACAGAAACCCCCCCGTGGAGCCCTCACCGATGGTGGTGTAGTTGATGTAGTAGTAGGCAGCGATCATCCCCAGGTTGAGAGGAGCCACGTCCATCTCGTCCTCGATGCTGATGCACTTGGATTGTTCCAGGTCGCTCAGGGTTTGCTCCACCAGCTCCGAGAGGTGATCCGAGAGATGCCGGTGGGACACACCTGGGGGGACAAGGAGGTTGTGACGGGGCTCAGGAACCCCCCAGGATGGAGAAAAGCTCCTCCTGCGAAAGCAGAGCCCACAGGTAGAGGGTCCCCCAACGTCCTCCAACCAGCGTGGACACCTCTGCTCAACCTTGAAGGTTGTAGTAGTTGGGATTCTGGGTCATCCTGCGGTAGAGGAAGGTCCAGGTGAGATAATCCACCGCGTCCTGCTTGTTCTCGATGGTTTTGGTGACGATCTCGGCGTTGAAGTGATCGTGCATGCAGTGGTCCAAGTGCGACTCCACCGGCAGGGGCTCGTACAGGAACTTCTTGAAGAAATCCTAGAGCCGGGGAAGGAGCAGAGGGAAAGGGGGTGAATAAATCCCAGCACCTCACAAAATCCTGGAGCCTCCTCCAAAAATCTCAGAGCCCCTCCAAAAATGCTGGAGTCACCCCAAATCCTGGAGCCCCTTCCCAAAATCCTGGAGCCTCCTCCAAGAATCTCAGAGCCCCTCTAAAAATGCTGGAGTCGCCCCAAATCCTGGAGCCCCTCCCAACAATCCTGGAGCCTCTCCAAGAAAACTCAGAGCCCCCTCCCACAATCCTAGAGTGTCCTCCAAAAATTCTAGAGCCCCCTCCAAGAAAACTTGGAGCCCCTCCCAAAAATCCTGGAGCTCCCTCCAAAAATCCTAGAGCTCCCTCCCAAAATCCTGAAGCCCCCTCCCAACAATCCCGAAGCCCCCTCCAAAAACACTAGAGCCCTCTCCCCAAAATCCTGGAGCCTCTCCAAGAAAACTCGGAGCCCCCTCCCACAATCCTGGAGCTCCCTCCAAAAGTCCTAGAGCTCCCTCCCAAAATCCTGAAGCCCCCTCCCAACAATCCCGAAGCCCCCTCCAAAAACACTAGAGCCCTCTCCCCAAAATCCTGGAGCCTCTCCAAGAAAACTCGGAGCCCCCTCCCACAATCCTGGAGCTCCCTCCAAAAGTCCTAGAGCTCCCTCCCAAAATCCTGAAGCCCCCTCCCAACAATCCCGAAGCCCCCTCCAAAAACACTAGAGCCCTCTCCCCAAAATCCTGGAGCCTCTCCAAGAAAACTCGGAGCCCCCTCCCACAATCCTGGAGCTCCCTCCAAAAACCCTAGAGCCTCCTCCAAGAAACCTCAGAGCCCCCTCCAAAAATCCTGGAGCTCCCTCCAAAAATCCTAGAGCTCCCTCCCAAAATCCTGAAGCCCCCTCCCAACAATCCCGAAGACCCCTCCAAAAACACTAGAGCCCTCTCCCCAAAATCCTGGAGCCTCTCCAAGAAAACTCGGAGCCCCCTCCCACAATCCTGGAGCGTCCTCCAAAAATCCTAGAGCCCCCTCCAAAAATCCTAGAGCCCCTCCCAAAAATCCTGAAGACCCCTCCCAACAATCCCAGAGCCCCCTCCAAAAACACTAGAGCCCCTTCCAAAAAATCCTGGAGCCTCTCCAAGAGAACTCGGAGCCCCCTCCCACAATCCTAGAGCCCCCTCCAAAAATTCTGGAGCTCCCCCCAAAAATCCTAGAGCATCCTCCAAAAATCCTCCAAATCCTGAAGCCTCCTCCTAAATCTCAAAGCCCCCTCCCAAATCTCAAAGCCCCCTCCCAACAATCCTGGAGACCCCTCCCAACAATCCTGGAGACCCCTCCCAACAATCCTGGAGCCCTCCTCCACAATCCCGGAGCCCCCTCCCAAAAATCCTGGAGCCTCTCCAAGAAAACTCAGATCCCCCTCCCACAATCCTGGAGCATCCTCCAAAAATCCTGGAGCATCTTCCAAAAATCCGAGAGCCCCCTCCCAAAATCCTGAAGCCTCCTCCTAAATTCTCGAAGCCCCCTCCCAAATCCCAAAGCCCCCTCCAAAAATCCTGGAGTCATCCCAAATCCTGGAGCTCCTCCCAACAATCCTGGACCCCACCTCCACAATCCCAAAGCCCTCTCCAAAAAATCCTGGAGCCTCTCCAAGAAAACTTGGAGTCCCCTCCCACAATCCTAGAGCCTCCTCCCAAATCCTGAAGCCTCCTCCCAAATCCTGTAGCCTCCTCCCAAATCCTGAAGCCTCCTCCCAAAATCCTGGAGCCTCCTCCCAAAATCCTGGAGCCTCCTCCCAAAATCCTGGAGCCTCCCCAGGCAGCAGGGCCCTGAGTGGGGGTTGCCTGCCCAAAGCTGGGAGAAATCCATGCCCCGGGCAGGAGATGGACCCTCTCAGGGTGAGAAGGGGTGCCCCGTTCCTCACCCACCTTCTTGGATCCCTGGCACATGATGACACAACGGCCCTCGTCGTCCTGCAGCGGGCGGTTGGCGTGGCCCACCATCTGCAGGACATCATAGATGGGGTAATCCACGTACCTGCGATGGAGAGAAGAGTTACCCAAGCTCCACGGAGAGCCACCACCTCTCTCCAGTCATTCCCAGTCTCTGCCTGGACTGGGATGGGTTCCTTTGGGATGGGATCCCTGGCACATGATGACACAACGGCCCTCGTCGTCCTGCAGCGGGCGGTTGGCGTGGCCCACCATCTGCAGGACATCATAGATGGGGTAATCCACGTACCTGCGATGGAGAGAAGAGTTACCCAAGCTCCACGGAGAGCCACCACCGCTCTCCAGTCGTTCCCAGTCTCTGCCTGGACTGGGATGGGTTCCCTTTGGGATGAGGTTGTTCCCTCGTGCTCAGGAGGAGGAGGATGGAGCCCCAGGGATTACAGAATCACACAGAATCTTCTAGGTTGGAAGGGACCTTCAAGATCATCTTGTCCAACCGTCAACCTCACTGACAAAAATAGACACCCACACAACAAACAAGGAGCATCATCACTAAACCAGACCTCCCAGCACTACATCAACCCGGCTTTTGAACACCTCCAGGGATGGGGCCTCAACCCCCTCCCTGGGCAGCCCATTCCAAGGGCTGAGAACCCTTTCAGTGAAAAAATTGTTCCTAATATCCAGCCTGAACCTCCCCTGGGGCAACTTGAGGCCATTTCCTCTTGTCCTGTCACCTGTGACTTGAGAGAAGAGACCGACCCCCACCTCTCTACACCCTCCTTTCAGGGAGTTGGAGAGAGCAATAAGGTCTCCCCTCAGCCTCCTCTTCTCCAGGCTGAATAACCCCAGCTCCCTCAGCCTCTCCTCACAAGACTTATTCTCCAGACCCCTCAAAGGGAGGCCCCGGTGCACTCACGCGTGGATCTTGCCGTTGTAGTACTGCGTGTCCATGATGATCACCAGGTGAGCAGCGATGTTCATGCCCCAGCAGAGGCTACGGGAGGCCACCATCACCTGAACCGCACCTGAAACGTGCCCGGGGAGAGCGGTCGGCACCTCTGGGGGGCACCGGGACTGGGGGGAGAGGGAGAAGGATCTGGTGGGGGTTGGGGGGAAGGAGAAGGTTCTGGGGGAGAGGGAAGGACATGGAGAAGGATCTTGGGGGGGCAAGGAAATGGAGAAGGGTCTTGGGGGGAGGAAGGAAATGGAGAAGGATCTCAAGGGAGGAAGGAAATGGAGAAGGATCTCAAGGGGGAAATGGAGAAGGGTCTTGGGGGGGAAAGGAAATGGAGAAAGGTCTTAGGGGAAGAAGGAAATGGAGAAGGGTCTCGGGGGAGGAAGGAAATGGAGAAGGATCTGGAGGGGAAATGGAGAAGGATCTCGAAGTGGGGAAGGAAATGGAGAAGGATCTCGAGGGAAGAAGGAAATGGGGAAGGATCTCGAGGGGGAAATGGAGAAGGATCTCGGGGGGAAATGGAGAAGGATCTCGGGGGGAAATGGAGAAGGATCTCGGGGGGAAAGAGATGGAGAAGGATCTTGGGGGGTGAAGGAGAAGAAGAAGGATGGGGGGCGGAAGGAAATGGAGAAGGATCTGGGGGGGGAATGGAGAAGGATCTTGAGGGAGGAAGGAAATGGAGAAGGATCTCAGTGGGGGGAAGGAAATGGAGAAGGGGGAGAAGGATCTCGGGGGGAAATGGAGAAGGATCTCGGGGGGGAATGGAGAAGGATCTCGGGGGGAAAGAGATGGAGAAGGATCTTGGGGGGTGAAGGAGAAGAAGAAGGATCTCGGGGGTGGAAGGAAATGGAGAAGGATGTCGAGGGAGGAAGGAAATGGAGAAGGATCTGGGGGGAGGAAGGAAATGGAGAAGGATCTTGGGGGGAAAGGAAATGGAGAAGGATCTGGGGGAGAAACGGAGAAGGATCTGGGGGAGAAACGGAGAAGGATCTGGGGGAGAAACGGAGAAGGATCTGGGGGAGAAACGGAGAAGGATCTGGGGGAGAAACGGAGAAGGATCTGGGGGAGAAACGGAGAAGGATCTGGGGGAGAAACGGAGAAGGGTCTCAGGGGAAGAAGGAAATGGAGAAGGATCTCGGGGGAGGAAGGAAATGGAGAAGGGTCTCAGGGGAGGAAGGAAATGGAGAAGGGTCTCAGGGGAGGAAGGAAATGGAGAAGGACCTCAGGGGAGGAAGGAGATGGAGAAGGACCTCAGGGGTGGAAGGAGATGGAGAAGGACCTCGGTCTCGGGGGAGGAAGGAAATGGAGAACAGGGGTGGAAAGGAAATGGAGAAGGATCTCGGGGGGGAAAGGAAATGGAGAAGGGTCTCGGGGGAGGAAGGAAATGGAGAAGGATCTTGGAGTGGGGAAGAAATGGAGAAGGATCAGGCTGGGGGGAGAAGGAGAAGGATCCGGGGGGGAAGGATCTGAGAGGGAGAAGGAGGAGAAGAAGGATCTTGGGGAGGGGAGAAGGAGAAGGACTGAGGAGAAGAAAGAGAAGGCTCTGGGGGTTCTGTGTCCTCCCAGACGGGTCTCCTCAGACGAGGAGGTCCAGGAGAGATGGTGAAGTTTAAAATTGCAGCTGTTTTGGCCCCAGGTGGCAGAGAAGTGACATCTGGCCGAGCCGTTCTCTCCAGCCCGGAGACCATGGGCACTGCCAAGCTCCAGGGAAAGGGGTTGAGGGGTTGATGTCCCCGTCCCACCGGGCTCACCTGAGCTGAAAAGCTGCTCCACCACACGCCGCTCCATGGCTGTCAGCCCCTCGTGCAGGTAGCCCACCCCGTTCACCAGAGTTTCCTTCAGAGTGTTGTCGTTGAGCTTGTCCAGGTAGGGAACCAGGTCCTTCTCGGCGCAGTGCAGGAACCTGCCGGAGAGACGACGGGGAGTGAAGAAACCCCCCTCAAGGCCCAGCAAGACCATCCCTCTAATGTCACATCAAAGAATCACAGGATGATATGGGGTGGGAAGGGACCTCTGGAGATCATCTAGTCCAACCCCCTGCCAGAGCAGGGGCACCCAGAGCAGGTCCCACAGGAACGTGTCCAGGTGGGGTTTGAATGTCTCCAGAGAAGGAGACTCCACCACCTCCCTGGGCAGCCTCTGCCAGGGCTCTGCCACCCTCAAAGTCAAGAAGTTCCTCCTCATGTTGAGATGGAACTTCTCATGTTCAAGTTTGTGCCCATTTCCTCTTGTCCTGTCCCTGGGCACCACTGGAAAAAGACCAGCCCCATCCTCCTGACACCCACCCTGGAAGTATTTATGGGCATGGATCAGATCCCCCCTCAGCTTTCTCTTCTCCAGACTAAAAAGCCCCAAGTCCCTCAGCCTTTCTTCATCATGGAGATGTTCTAGGCCCTTCATCATCTCTGTAGCCTCTGCTGTCCCCTCTCCAGCAGTTCCCTGTCCTTCTGGAACTGGGCAGCCCACAACTGGTCCCAGTGCTCCAGCTGGGGCCTCCCCAGGGCAGAGCAGAGACCGTTTCCCATCAGAAGTTGTCCCTCAAACCCAGCAAAACCATCAAGAAAATCTTGCTTCTGCCTCAATTGGAGGAGGGACTCAGACCTTTGTCTCTGGACGTCCGAGGCGCAGGTGGTGAGGATGTTGATGGCCGTGAGCCGCGTCTGCTTGCGGGACGGGACGAAAACGATGACGGGCTTCTTGGGGGAATGCTTCATGATGGCGTGGTAGACGGGCTTGGCCATGGAGAGCAGGCGGGTCTGCGTGTGGCTGATGTTGAAGCCCTGCAGAGGAAGAGGAGAAGGCGGTGACGCCGCTCAGGGAAGAGCGAGGGGGAAGGGGAAAGAGCTGAGGTTGCCCCAAACCCTACCTGAATGTGGAGCTCCAAGGGCACGGGGCGGACGTTGGGGTGGAAGTTGAAGGTGGAGGTGGCACTACAGCCCAGCCAGTGAGCAACGTCCTTGGCGTTGGAGAGGGAGGAGCTGAGGGCCACGATGCGGATGGGACGCTCGATTTGGGAGGAGATGTAGCGCATGCGGGAGCAGATGACCTCCAGCACGGGCTGCAGGTGGGAGAAAAGACAGATCAGAGCAGGAAAGAAGCCACCTCTCCTGGCTGAGCTCCAGCTGCTCCATCCCAAACACCTTCATCCAAGGAATACTCCCAACCTTCCCCATGGATACAACCCTCCTATTTCCATTTCGGGGAAAATCCCGGCAGGAAAAGCTGACTTTAGACCAGATATTGGGAGTGAGCACCCCAAAGTGGCTCCTACTCCTCAGATTAGTGTGATAATGAGCATCACTAATTAGCAGCACCCTCCTCCCCTGGCCAGACGTACCCCGTTTTCGCCCCCGATGAGATGCACTTCGTCCACGATGAAGAGGTTGACGTTCTGGACGTTCTTGCGTTGTTTCCAACGTCGTGAGAGGATGTCCCATTTCTCAGGGGTGCTGATGATGATGTTCCCTTTGCCCAACAGCTTCAGGTCGGTGCTGGTCTCCCCCGTCAGCAAAACCACCTTCTTATTGAGACGTTCCTGGAATTTCTCGTACCAGTCCATGAAAACCTGCCAAAAAAGGCAAGGGATGCTGTTGTTAACCTCAAAAAAACCTCTTAAAATCCTACTGAATCCTTGAAAACAAGCAGGAGAAGTGAAAGAGGGGGTGAGGAAGGAAATCTAAGAGAAAGTAAGGCTTAGATCTCCCCAAGGTGAATGGAGTTAAATCCAGCTGGTGGGTGGTCACCAGTGGTGTCCCTCAGGGCTGGGTGTTGGGGCCGGTTCTCTTTAACATAGAATAAAAAAATAAAAATCATAGAATCATATGGGGTTGGAAGGGACCTCTGGAGATCATCAAGTCCAACCCCCCCACGTCATTATCATTATTATCAACATCATTATCAATGATCTGGACGAGGGGATGGAGTGCACCCTCAGTCAGTTTGCAGATGACACCAAGTTGGGTGGGAGTGTCAACCTGCTGGAGGGTAGGAAGGCTTTGCAGAGGGAGCTGGACAGGCTGGATGGAGGGAGGCCAACGGGATGAGGTTCAACAAGGCCAAGTGCCAGATCCTGCACTTGGGTCCCACCAACCCTGGGCAATGCTCCAGGCTGGGGGCAGAGTGGCTGGAGCAGAAAAGGACCTGGGGTGTTGGTCAACTGTTGGCTGAACAGGAGCCTGTTGTGAAGCCTTGGAATGGGCTGCCCAGGGCAGTGGTGGAGTCACCATCCCTGGAGGGATTTAAAAGCCGGGTTGACCTAGTGCTTAGAGACATGGGTTAGTGATGGTTTTCATCAGAGTTGAGTTGATGGTTGGACTGGATGACCTTAAAAGTCCCTTCCAACCCAAACAGGTCTATGACTCTATGATTCTAAGGTGCTGGGTTCACCTGCTCTGCCAGGGCCTCCATGGGGGTGATGTAGACGCAGCGACCCTCCGAGTTCTGCAGCAACATCCTCAGGATGGCAAACTCGGCGCAGATGGTCTTCCCGCTGCCCGTGGGGGCCCCCACGAAGACGTTGTCGTCGCTGTTATAAACCGTGTTAAAGACTGGGGGGAGAAGGCAAACACACAAGGGAGAGGTTTAGCAAAATCTCCAGGGATTTCCAACAAAGCTCTAGAAACGGGGCAGGGAAAACACAGCCTGGACCCAAAGCGTGTGAGGAGGAGTTACCAAAAAAACCAAAAAAAAGGCAGTTTAAGAGTTTTAGCCCACGATTTACTCAAAAAAACAGGCTCGAGTGTGTCATAGTAGCTCAGAAGTGTGAATTTTCTAATTCTGGCTCCTTGAATCAGCACAGACACAGCTTCCAGGAGCAAACCTGTTGCTCCCAGACAGCCCCAGAGCCTTTGATGTACGTGAGGAACAGATCAAAGATCTTCTGGCCCATGGAGAAAGACTTCAAGCCCTCACACTTCTCGGGCTCAGGGAGGTGGAGGAGAGGCATAATGCACTTCCTTAAGCAAATTGTGTGAATAAACCCCCAAAAAAACAGGTTTATGGGACTGGGAGCACCAAAAGGGCTCGCCGAGAGGGGGTTTGGAGGAGGAGAGCAGAGGTGATACCCACCCTGGGTCTGGATTGGGTTGAAGAAAGGGAATTTGTCCTGGTAGAGGCTCTCGAAGGCGCTGTTCCGCAGAGCAGAGACGGGCAGGGGCTGCAGGTCCAGCAGCTCGGTGGGAGGAGGGTATTTCTCCGGGAGGATGAGGTGGCGGAAGGAAACGGGGAGCTGGGTCTCACAGGCTGTCAGACACACAGGAAAAAAACCCAAAAAATTAAAAAAAAACCCAAAACACAACCCATTTTCATCTCCAAAAGCACTTCCAACGGCTTCATCTGCCAAGTTTGCGGACGATACCAAGCTGTGTGGTGTTGTCGATACACCAGAGGGATGGGATGTCATCCAAAAGGACCTGGACAGGCTGGAAAGGTGGGCCCAGGTGAACCTCATGAGGTTCAACAAGAGCAAATGCAAGGTTCTGCACCTGGGCTGGAACAATCCTCGCCACCAATACAAACTGGGGGGTGAAGGATTGGAAAGCAGCCCTGAGGAAAGTGGTGCTGGTGGAGGAGAAGCTGGACATGAGCAGGCAGTGGGCACTTGCAGCCCAGAAGGCCAATCCCATCCTGGGCTGCATCAAAAGCTGCGTTGCCAGCAGGTCCAGAGAGGGGATTCT